>NC_016090.4:33276214-33436269 GCF_000004515.6 Glycine max
AAATAGATGAAAAAAAATTATAAAATTAATTTTATTATCATTAATTTATTTATAGATTTTATCGTTCATTATTAATATTATAAAAGATACAAATAAAAAAATAATTAATATTACATTAAAAAGTTAAAATGATCATTTTTTTCTTATCCAACAATTATTATGACCCGAAGAAAATATTATTCAACTTAACAATTTTATTATACAAGATAATTTAATGTGGATGACGATTTGAGATTTGAAATGTTTGATTTCTGCAGGAAATCTGGGAAACTTGCCTATAATTTTAGTTCCAGCTGTCTGCAAACAAAGTGGCAGTCCTTTTGGAGATGTGAATGTTTGCTACAAAAATGCACTAGCATATGCTTCTCTATCAATGGCAGTATGACACTAACTCCAAACATTTGGAAGTTCAAGAACCCATTTAGCTTGAAACAATATTTTGTGTCATTTTTCTTTCTGTTTTCGCAAATCACAAAAATGCATGTTATCTTATTTTTACTTTATTTTCTATTTTGAAGTATTTATACAAGAAATAGTGATAAAACAACATGATGACATTTTTATGACTATTTAAGACTTTTTTAACTGTGTTTTTTGTTTTTCAGCTAGGATCCGTTTACATTTGGTCTTATGCATACAACCTTGTTCGATTATATTCACCGAAGATTTCTAATGAAGTCAAAGTTGATGACAATTCCGTAGTAGAAAATCCAGTGTCCACAACAAAATCTGATCCAGAAAACCCTTCAACATTTTCCACAGAATTACCATTTGTTAGTGCTGATGATAGATCACAAACCGAAGATCATGTGAAGCACTTTGAAATTCAATGTACAGGGCATAATGGGCAAGTGGAGGAGGTATATATATAGTACATTTGTTCCAATATAACTAGATTAATTGTGTTTACTTTTTTGAATGACATGAATTTCTACCCCTTTCTCTTCATCCAATTATAATCTTATGTAAATTATATTTGATAGTACTTATGATCATAAATTTAATGCGTTTTACAGGTATCAAAAAACAGAACGATTATGAACCATTTGATAATATTAGTCCAAAAGGTCAACCTGAAGGTACTATTCACTCCTTCAACGATTGGAGCGGTAAGTAAAAAAATTCTTGTATTTATTTATTTGACAGTCTTCATATTATTTTCATTCAATTCATTGAGCACAAAGGGAATGATGTTTAGAATGAGGCATCCTAGTTATGGACAAAACTTACATATGTGTTTTTAGTATTTCTCAATTAAAATTGCAATTTGATGTCGATAATTTATGTTGACCTCTAATGTAAACTTTTATCATACAAATTATTGAAGTGATCGAGATTCCAATTCTAATTAAAGAATGATGCTAAAAATACTTTAGAAATTAGATGTAAATTTTATCTTAAAATCATTTCAAATTCAAGACTTGACTAAAAATAACTTAGTCATGTGTTACTTATGATAATTAAGTTCTAAAAAACAACCTTGTTAGTTCCTAACAAAGATGCTTTCTCTTTTCCTTCTTTGCATGTAGATTATTGGTTTAATAATTGGTGTAGTCCCTCAATTTCGGAAACTATTAGTTGGTGATAATGCTACTCTCCGTGTGGTTGAGGACTCGGTAATCATGGTGGGGTAAGTGTCCCTTGCACCTAAGTTTAGTTATTAAGTGAAATTAAAATTGAAGGTACATTAATTAGATGATCGCACACTTTTATTTTCCCCAATTTGCAGGTATGCATGCATTCCAGTAATGACTTTGTTGGTTGGAGCAAATCTTATCAAAGGTAAATAAAACAAAAAATGAAATTCTCAATTAGGGTTGAGTTGAATTTAGAAGTTGTGATTTGAAAAAATATGGTGACAAAACTGGTTGCATTGTTCAGGTTTGAATGGACTAGGAAAGCAACTTCCACTCATTATTGGGGTTACGATGGTTAGATGTATTGTCTTGCCAGCAATTGGTATAGGTGTAGTGAAAGGTGTTGTTCGTCTTGGATTGATCCATCCTGATCCATTATATGAGTTTCTTTTGCTGCTTCAATTTGCCCTTCCTCCTGCAGTAGCCATGAGTAAGTAAAATATGAAATTTAAATGTGCATTTGTGGCCAAAGTAAATTATTACATTAATTCCTATATGATTTTCTATTTTCTTAGTTTCATGCCCGCCCACACACATATGTATTATTAAGTAGCATCATATAGGATGAAACTTTTACAAATAACTAATTGATCCGAGGAATAATAGACTCAAATCATTTAAGCAAATAATTAGGAATTCAAATCCTAATTTTGCATAGGTAAAAACCTAATTAAGAGGGAACAAATCACCTTATGTGTGATAACATATCCTCCAAAGAAATTAATCTGTGTAACTAATTAGCAATACTCCTTGCAATCATATACACTACCAAAAAAATTATATATATGAAGGAACATTATTGCCCTCATTATTGTTAAACTTAATTTAGTTCTTTTACATTTTCTCCGAGCGAGATTATTTTTTTGTCAATTTGAATTATCTAGTGGATACCATTTAAAACAAATGAATAAATTATTCTCACATTGAATAAAACAATAAATAATTTACTCACCTTGAAAATTTATGACATCTTCCACTTATATTTCTTAATTTTCAAAGAGAATTAATTCAAGCAAGATATCTGAATTATTATAAACTTTTAAATATATTTTTAATTTCTATGAATAAAAAAATATTTCTTAATTTGTCTACCTATCTATCCATTGATAGTATGCACAAATCTAACTTCACATGAGCATATGTTTACTCTCACTATGATATATAGTTGCTATTAAATGCGTGATTTTTCCTCAAAAAATTAAATGCGTAATTTACAATACTTTTTTTTAAGAGAATTTACAATACTAATTATTGGCTCCCTTCATAGATATCCATGTAAGTGTTCACTTTTGTTGCTAGAAAAAATCTGAACCATTTTTTCTATATTTAGTCGGAAATATACTTAATTTTATGAATGTGCCAGGTACGATCACTCAATTATTTGGAGCTGGTGAAGGTGAATGCTCAGTTATCATGCTTGCAACTTATTCCTGTGCAGCAGTTTCAGTAACACTTTGGAGCACATTTTATATGTGGCTTGTACTATAATTATTTGACAGTGGAAGATCTCTATTAACGCTTCACAAATGCCTCACTCTTTAAAAAAATGCATTTTAGTGGATATATAGCTAAAAATATACGTTTTACTAAATTAGGAACTGTTTAAGATAAATCAAGCATATTTGTTGTAATTGACTTGTAATTTTATGCTATAGTACTTGTTTGTAGCCGAAAACAAAATGAAGAATGGAAACAAGAAATCAAAGCAAAGATCACTATTTCATTGGGCCAATCTAGCTTAATAACAATAACCATAACGGAGTTGTTATTCACTCTTCCCTCAAAATTCCACAATTATTCATCCCCCAAATGTACTACGAAATTGTATTTCTGCATAACAAGAAATACCAAAATTACACACTGCAGAATCATGATTCTATTGTATATAGTTTTTACACCCTTTGTTATACAGTAAAAACATAATTTTGTAGTGCATCTAGGACGGCGAAAAAAGAACATAATTATAAATATAAGTTACTTTTTTCAAAGTAATCAAATTAATTTATCACTCTTAATAGTACTCAATATATTTTTGTATCGGATACAACTTATCATTTATAAAGGTAATCAAATTAATTATTATAAGAATTACCTTTATTAATCATAAACAAATCAATTCATGAAATTATTTTGATTACATTAAAAAGAGTAATTTATGCAGTCATTAATTTAAATTTAAATAAAAAAATATAATTCATCCAAAAATTAATTTGATTACTATTAAAAAAACTAATGTGTGTCATCACTAATATAATTTGTATCAAAATTAAATTAATTCAAGTAAAAATATAATTTAATTCTGCAATTAATTTTTTCTAAAAAATATCTAACTGAAACACATTTCTATTGTATAAAAAGGGGTGCAAAAAATTACACAACAAACGTGTTTCCGTTTTGAATTTTATATGTGAAAACATGTTTTTATTATGTAATTTTTTCGCTCTCCCTTTTTATACAATGAAAATGTGTTTTTATTTTTATATATGGAGAGGAGGAGAATGTGCAACACCACTGCATGGTATGAAATTGAATGTTCTTAGAGATTCAAGACACCTAATGTATAACCATGACACTTGGGCATGCACTAGAAGGTAGTGGTGGCATGTATGCAAAGAGAGGAAATTTAAATTTGCATTTGAGTGAGAAATTGGGTTGAAAACGAAAACACACCAAACATAGATAAGAGAAGAGAACTAAAGAAGCATATGTTATATATACAAGAAGGGACGTGGGTTGTGGTGGATTTTCGACGATCAAAGATAAGAAGGATGAGTTTATTTTCCCAAACTTTCACTCATTAAGTTTTATTTATTTTGCTTCCGAAGTGGAATTTTCATGCATTTTATTGATTGAAGAGTTTGATATATATGTATTATAAGTCTAAATTTTTGTTACACTATCAATTAATAAGAAATTTTTATTAATACAATTTTCAAGATAATTATTATAAAAGTTAATAATTTTATTATTTTATATATATATATATATATATATATATATATATATATATATATATATATATAATTTGTGATTGTTTCATTGTGTTAAGTTATTTTTGTTTGATGGGTATAATGATATTGTTAACATTATAATTAATCAATGTTTAATTTTTTGAAACCTGTTGCACATATCAGGACTTGATTTGTAGTTATACAAGAGAAAAGAAAAGAAAGACAAAATTAAAATGGACATCTGGAAGCTTTTTGTCATTGCATTAATGCCAAATCTGAAAGTACTGCTGATTACTGTTCTTGGCACCTTCCTTGCAATTAATCGCTTTGACATACTCACAGAAACTGCCAGGAAAAAAATGAATACTGTAAGTTTCACCTCCTTGTCTTAAAGACACCCTCTTTTTCAACCTAAATATATAATATACAATGTTCCAAAATTAAGCAAATGCTCCTTATATATATTTAAATAAAATGATTTTTACAAAAGGAGTTTAGTTGGTTGAAAAAGAGTGGATGAGCTGTTTTAAATTTTCTAGTATTTATTTTTAATTTCTACTAATAAAAAATAAAATAAAATGATTTGTTTCTCTTACCAGATTAACATACTCTTCAAAATATTATTTTATATGTTCAAAATAATTGATGACATTAGATTAATTAATAAGAAATATATAAAAATATGATTTATAAAGAAAATTACATGTGAATGTAATGTTCTGTTTTGATACCATGACATATTAAATAAGTTTTGTTCCATCACCCTGGTGCCCCACTTGGCTCACAAGTCCATGAGCTACACCAATGCGGTTGATACATTAATAGTTAATGTCTTAACTTGAAGGTGAAGACCAAAATTAAAAATAAAATAAAATTAGAAGAACTTAAAAATCTTTTTTATAGAAATAAAATTTTTTTTTTACAAATAGGTTATTTAAGTCCGATTAAAAATTACAAAAATATTGTAGATACGACACTTTAACTTCTTATTTAATAGGTCTTATTCACTATTGTCTAGTTTTTAATAAATTTTTACCCAATAATAAAAAACATATGAGAAGAAGTGTGTAAAAAAAAAGACTTAAATATATTTTTGTCCCTTTAAGTTAGTGTTTTTTGATTTTTGGTTTTTATAAGTTTATTTTTCTAATTTTAGTTCTTGTACATTTATGCGTTTTCAATTTTGGTATTAGTAAGATATTTTGTTCATTTTATTTCCTATAAGACTGCATTTTTTAAATAAAAAAATTGTCCCTATATGTGTAAACTTATGAGACTATAAATGAAAAAAATTAGAATCTTAAAAAGATAAAATTAAAAAAAAATATAAATTTATAAGGATTAAAAATAAATAAAAGACTTAAAAGAACTAAAATTAAAAAAATACCAAAGATTAAAATTAAAAAAATGAATTTAAAAGGATAAAAAATGAAACAACACTAACTTACAAAAAATCAAAAACATATTTAAGTTTATAAAAATATTGCTACCACGTTTTAAAAATTAAATAAGAAGTTGTTCAAAAGAAATATGAAAATCAGGGCACATGTATTATTTCTTAATTGGTTTTTATATCCTGCATGGGAAAACACTGCCCATATTAATATATTCATTATATCCCTAAAAGCTTGTGCTAATAGTGTATTAAGATTGGAAGGGGGAAAAAATACGTGATGTGCTTAGCAGTTAGCCATACAATTTTTTATGTAAGTCTTCTGTAAAAAAAAGTTTTATATAAAACTCATACTTGACTTTCTTTACATATGGTATATTTTGTCTTTTCTCCTGCTCTTGCTTGTAGCAGCCTGGTTAAAACCATAACTTTAAGGAGTATGATTACACTGTAAGTTTTCACATTGGTCTTCAAAATTAAAATTTCTCAATTTTGTTGGTTTAATAAAGATGCTTCGATGAATTATATACAGGTGGTTCATGCCACTGAGTATTCTTCTCATAATTATTATTGGGACAGCTCTTGGATGGTTACTTATTAAAATAACTATAGTTTCTCGGCAAAATCACCAAATTGGGTCCCTTTTACAAATTAATTATCAAAATGGGTCTGTTTCAATTTTATTTACCAAGGGGGTCTGTTATTTTACTACAAAGCGCCTACCTGAGGAGCGCGTTCCACCAGAACGCGACACGTGGCTTGACTGGACAAGACGATGTGACAGGGGTGGTCGTGCCTGCCTGTCAGGCGCTACCTGTCGTGCCTACCTGCCAGGCGCTACCAGTCGTGCCGACCTGCCAAGCGCTACCAGTAGTGGTGGGGTCCCTGGCACGTCCCTGTTCCCTATAAAACCATTTGCCCTCCGTTTCATTTTCACACAAAAATCTTGAAGCTAATCGGAAACCTTGAAGCTGAGTTGAAACATGTTAAAGCGCTTTATAACGGTTAGAAATTTTGTTCAAAACTAGTAAATATTTTTTATCTTCAATACATTATAGCATTAATTAATAATTTATTTTGTTGATGATAATAATGATTATATTTTGTAGGTGCATAAACAAATTGACACGAACTATAAAATGAAATAGTAATTTTGTTTATATTTTTTGTGTGATAATTAGTAATTTTTGGTAACTTAATAATTTATTTTTTGGTTATAATTATGTTTTATTTGTTTGTTGATGACAATAATTATTTATTGTAGTAGTTTTTATGTCTAGCACATTACTATTATTATTAGTTAAGCTCATAATTATTGATGTTGTTGGTATATTTTTTTAATAGCCAAAATTTATACATAGACATTAAAAATAAATGCTGATTGTTTTGCGTCATGAGTGTGCGAAGTAGGAAATTGTTGTGACAGTAATTTCATTTATTTAGAGTAATTTGTTGTTGTTAATTTATTTTAGGTTAATAATTTATGTTATGTTAATATATTTTTTATATTATTGTTTGTTGACGACATTAATTATTTATTGTAGGTATATTTTTGAAAAATGAATTCAATTATTACACTCGTCTATTTAAATGGTAAGATGTACGAAACTGATGATGGTATCACATTTGAAGGCCCTAAAAAAGCTATTCAAATAAAGCGTGGTATTAGTTTTGAGAGTTTAAAAAAAAGGATACACGACAAGGTAAAATTACAAAAACATGAAAGTATATCTACTATCACTTGTAGATTTTTAGTTGCAGGTAAATATATTGCACTGCAAATTTGTGACGATGAAGATGTTGAAACAATGATTCAAAGTTTTGAACAACAACAAGAAATGTCTGTCATAGAATTATGTGTTGAAGTTGATGTTGCGGGTGCTTCTGCAATTAATTTGACAAATTCATTGTTATCATGCGGAAATAATATGTCTCACAATGAATCGGGTAGTGCAACAGTTGGAACAAATTCAGAAGAAGATTTTGATGATGATGATTATTTAATATCTAATTCATACGCTGAGGACTCATTAGATGAGGATGAGGATATTAATGAAATGTCTGACACAGATGATGAAGCTGCCCGTTTGATCGAACCACTTACAGTTGTGCAATCGGGAGAAGGTATATTTATTGTTATATATAAATAAATATTATAATATTTAAATAATTCTCTACCCTTGAATTATAAATTTTTGGTATATTGTTTTTGTAGGTGGAAGTCAGACTCCATTTTGGGATTCTGCTTCTCACTATAGTAATATTAATTGGAGTTATCTTGACCAAGAAGAAATTTGCAGTTTAGATATGGAATCAAATTTTAATATGGGTCAAGAATTATATGTTGGTATGAAATTTGATACCAAAAGCGCGGTAAAAAATGCATTACAACAATATGTAATGAAAGTACATCAAAGTTTCAAAGTTGTTGAATCTAAATCGCAGAAATATGTCGTCTGTTGTGGAAATAGAAGCGATGACATCCCATGCCCTTTTTATATGAGGGCAATTTTATCAAAAAAAACTGATACATGGAAATTTACGCAATGGGGAGGACCACAGTTGCTTGAATATGAGTATAACTCAAGACCATGATAAATTGGATTCTGATTTGATTGCCACTTGTGTACTAGGTATGATTATAAATTTTCATTCTTATTTATCCTTTTTTTTGTGTTTGTTGGTGTGGTGTACAATAATTTTTCGTACTTATTTTTATAGGGATGATCAAAGAAGATCCGTCACTCAAGATTTCTTTGATTCAAGAGAGGATCAATGGAATGTTTAATTACAACATTTCGTACAGGAAAGCGTGGAAGGCAAAGCAAAAGGCAATAACAATTGAATATGGCGACTGGGATGAGTCTTATGCCGTTCTTCCGTCATGGCTGAAACACATGCAAAATCATTCGCCAGGATCGTATTATCAAATTTGTGAAACCGCCTATTGTTGGGCATCGTTCCCATGCCCATAACTGAATCAAGAGAGTGAAACCGCCTATTGATTTAGCATGATAGTCTGTTGCGATGCACATCTCTCTATAAAGGTTACCCAGAAGAGCAGCTCCCCATGCATAAGTGCTGCACTCTCTAAGGTCTCTCAAAAATTGCAAATATCTCATTGGCACCCTTTTGATGCTTTTGTCAACAAACATCACGCCTCCTATGAATCTTAAGATCCAAGCTCGAGCAAATCTTTCAAGCCCTTGTTGGTTGCCTATGAAATCATTAATATTTGCAAATTGAGAAGTCAGCCAACTCAATAAAAGTGAGTTCCCGTCAACTGCATCATCGTCAGGCATGACACCCAATAATTCATGGCACAACTCAAACCAATCAATATTTGTATTGCCGGTTAAAGGTCTTCCATCCACAGAAATACCAAGTAGCACAAAAACATCTTGAAGGGTAATAGTTGCCTCGCCACACTTCAAATGAAATGTATGTGTTTCTGGTCTCCACCTTTCAATAAAAGCATTAACTAATGCTCCATTTATCTTCAATTGCGTCAATTTCATTATCGGGTACAAACCCGAAACTTGTAATAAAGGAATAATTTCCTCGGGCGGTGCTTCTCTATGATTATACAGTGGTGTAGCTCGTCGAATTTTTAACGTCCTTTGATTAGCACCATTCCAAATATGTTGTGATATATGGCTTTTTTGCATCCACAGTAAATCATCCTCTAATGGTCCATATGCCACGTCATAATGATTAGATGATGATGAACTTGCCATATTAAAACTCCTGTATAACAAGAAAAAAAATTAATAATCACACATATCATAAATAATTAATAATAAATTACAATATTTAAATACATTTTAAATACGTACGCAAACAATATTCTAAAAAAATACATAATTTAAATTTTAGAAATGAACACATAATTTAAGTAAATGAATTATAATGACACACACACACATATATATATATATAGCAGTAATTTCAGCAATTTTTTTTCTTAATTTTAACTTTTTATTTTAAAAGTTATTAATTATAATTTAGAGTTTAATTTTAATTTTAAACTATTGATATATTGTATCAAACTCAATATGTCTTTCTTTTTTAAATACGCTCAATAGCAATATTATAGTAATATTTATTATTAATTTTAATTAAAATTATATTCTAGAAATTAAAATTATCAACCCAACAACAACAAAGTCTTACAATTGCAAATAACATCAATTATAACTAATATAATTAAATGTTAACAAAAATAATAATGTAATATTTAAATAACAAATCATAAATAACAATATTATTATCTATAATTATCTTCAACAATAAATAACAATTTTATATTATTATAAAATCAAAAAACAAAGCACTAAAAATATATATCAATTTAAACTGCCTATCTATCATAAAAAAAAATATAACAAAGCATTACAAATATAACACACTATCAAACTAATAATAATTATCTCTACAAATAAATCCACTAAAAAGTATAAATTGCCTATATGCATATATATATATATATATATATATATATATATATATATATATATATATAACAATTTATATACATTAAATAAATTAAAAACACAAAATAAAAACTAACCAACCAAACAAGGGAAGGGGAACCTGCAAACAGGGGGAGAAGCCTTGCTGCAAAAAAAAAAAAAAAAAAAATATATATATATATATATATATATATATATAAATATTAAAATATAAAAATTTATATAATTTAAATAAACAAAAAAAAAAACAAAACCTGTTGGGGAGGGGGGAACTACAGGGGAAGAAGGGGACTGCTTGAGGGGGAGGGGGGACAGCCTGGGTGGTGGTGGGGTTTGGGGGAGGGGGGGACCATTTAAGGCGCCTGGACGCGCCTGGGGCCAGGGCGCGAACCGAGGCGCCTCGGGCAGGGCACGAGTCAACGCGCCTGCGTGCAGGGCGCGACCCTTAGCGCCTGCATGCAGGGCGCGACCGTACGCGCCTGGTTGCAGGGCGCAACCAGCCCCTGTCGCCACCGCCTGCCACCACCTGCAACGAACGCCACGTGTCGCGTTCCTCCGGTAAGTGCCCCTCAGGTAAGCGCCTTCAACCACCAGAACAGCACCCCAAGGTAAATAAGAATGGAACATACCCATTCTAGTAAATTTTTTGTAAAAGTGACCTACAATGGTGATTTTGCCATAATTCCTCATCATCTTCGAGGTCTTGTGTTGGGGTGTTGTGCTGTAGGTACATACGTAGCTTACAGATTTTTATTTATTATTTTAAAAAATTAATAGGATTTTTTTTAAATATTTGTGATGTGCTAACCATACCAAAAACTTGTATTTATGATCATTATTGAAGATCTAGAGATCTAAAAAAATTGATATTAATTGTAGGAGATGGTAGAAAATACGATGTAACTACTAACATAAAAAGTATTGCAGAACTATATAGTTGCATATCATTATGGGCCAATTTGTTTAAATTTAAGTAATTTAAAAAAAAGAGATTTAAAAAAATGATTTTTTAATAAATAGTTAGAAGTTGCTTCTCAAAAAACATAAAATTATTTTTTTAAAATAAAAATATTTTAGACAACACTTCAAAAGAAAATAGATAAATAAATTCCTTATTTTATCAATAAAAATGTTTATTTTTTAATAACAAAAAACTTTAACAAACATACCTAATATATACTTCCTCGATTTTTCTGTTTGACATTTTAACACTCTTTTATTTGTTGTTTTCCAGTTCTAATGCTTTTTTTTCCAATTCCATCTTTAGCAATTAATTAATGTGTGCTTTTAAAGAAATTAATTAATGAGTGACAAGGAAAGCAACAAGAAATTAATTAGCTATTTTGATGAAAATTAAAAGATTTCTTAATTCTGCTTGTTCCATAACCTTTAATGTGCGTGTCTTTGGAGTTTGATGTCTACAGGAAATCTGAGAAATTTGCCTCTTATTATAGTTCCAGCTATCTGCAAGGAAAGAAGCAATCCATTTGGAGATGTGGATATTTGATACAAAAATGGACAGGCATATGCTTCTCTGTCATTGGCAGTATGATACTAACTTAGAGGATTTGGAAATTAAGTCTTTGAAACGAAAAATGGTTTCTACTGATATTTATATGACATTTAATGTGTTATATAAATATAGGTTGAGATTATGTACAAGTATTGAATCATGACTATCTAATAATTTCTTCCATAAAAAGTTATAAAACACTTTTTTTGCTCCAATATATTAATTATTATTAGGTGAAATTCACATGAGACCTATTAAATAGAAAGTGATCAATTGCAAATGATTACATTATTTTTTGACACTAACATGAACAGTGGCGGAGCCAGAAAAATTATAAAGCCTGGGCAAAAATTTAAAGATAGCAAATTCATAAAATATGGATAAGTGGTGAAGGCACGCAATTTCTGTTAACATGTCAAAAGTGCCAAGGAAATTAGGAATCATTTCCAGTCAAAAGAACATAAGGCGTGCGTGACCTAAGTCCGCGATATCCCTGTTTGAAACAGAGAGACAGACAAGCCAGAAAGTAACCAGAGCAGAGACCCAATTGGCAGAGTATATTTCTACATTTTACTAAATCCATGTGAGGATAATGTCATATTGAACACAAGCATCTTATTAGTGTGCGTTTGGATATATATATATATATATATATATATATATATATATATATATATATATATATATATATATATATATATATTTGTAAAATTAATTTTGAATCAACGTGAATTTACGGAAACGGGAGTTTTGTAGTAACATAACTTTTGTTTGGATAACAAATAATATTATCACACAATACTGTTTGAAGTTTGAACCAAGAGTTGCCATTTATCTGTACACTGTAATGCCATAATTTGATGACTGAGGCCACATTAGGATATCCAGTGACCTGCCAAATAGAATGTCATGCAATAGATAAAATTATAATTATTATTAGAATATTCTTTGATAAAAGTGGAGAAAAATTTTAAGTTTTTATTCCATTATTTGAGAAAATAAAATAGGAAGCAAATTACTAAACAATTAGTCAGGTTATTTCATTTCACAAAATTTTAAACAATTTCAAGAAAATATAATAACTAATAAGTGAGATGATGAGGAAAAAAGAAAAAAAAAATAGAAAGGAAACAAGATGGAATCGATTTTTTTGCTATAAAAAGTAAGTAAATCTTTACAATTATCCTTTCATGAATACAACTATAAAAAACAATGCATAATAGCAATGAAGAACAAACTTAAATTCCTATGCATCTATTTCAACCCTTCACTACTAGACTTATCTTAGTGGATTAAAAAAAATGATTTGAGACAACATTTCCATGAGCAAGGAAAATAAAAAAAAGAATAAGAAATAAAATAAGAAGGCATTGGAACTATTTGAGCTTATCTTTTTGAGCATCTTAGCTCTGAAAAACGTGAAGAACGACTTGTATGTGCTAGTATTGCAGTTACGTTAATACAGCCCATTAAGAGCCCGTATACCACAAGTTCAATCCTCGGTCTTCAGAATAATAGCCCAAAATATGCTGTTACAACTTACAACTCAAATAATTTTTCACTTTTACAATTCACTTCTCAACTTACTAAGTATGCCCCCCTTTTTTATATTTTTTATTGTAAAAAATATCATTTTGTATAAAAATAATAAAATTCCTGTCTATGTCTTTGGGCCAGAGCCTGGGCAATTGCCCAGGGTAGCCGGGCCTTGAAACCGCCTATGAACATGAACATGAATTTCATTTAATAATTAAAAATGATAAGTAAAAAAGAATGTGTTGTTGATATAAAGCATCACATCACATATATAGTAATTAACATTAGGAACAGGTTTGTGTATATACGATGCGAAGGACATTTGTCTCCCCTTAGAAATTTTTCTGCAAATCACGACGGTGAAAATATGCTTAAATGAGTTCCAAACCTGGTGTTCTAACTTCGGGATGATCCAACGGTTAACGAGTCCGGAATTATCATTTGACTGAGACGGGTTTGGATGTATGCAGGAAAAAAGGGAGGATTTTGGGAGAGGAAGAAGGGAAAACGAAATTGAGAGGAAGAGAAAGCATATAGAAGTATCGTCAATCTGAAAACTGACCTAACATGTCTCTATTTATATAGTTAGGGTACTCACAACCTATTATTTACTCTATTTTTCTTTATTTTTATTATTTCATAAACAATAACTTTATTTTATTTCCTATCGAATGAATAAATAAAATATCATTTTTATTTTCCTTCATACCATTATTTTTATTAATAAAATTATTTTTCCTTATTTATTTAATTATAAAAACCTCATCATTTTTCTAAAATTATTTATTTTTAATTAAAAATCCTTTTTAATTTATTTTATGAAAAATGGAATGTTACATATATAATGCCTCAATGTAAAAGAGTATAAAACACATAACCAACATATACACATTACAACACAAGCAGATTGCAATTTGGAGAAATTCTGACTTTCTTCAGCGGGTTGAGTAATCCAATTGGATTCAACTTGTTGGATAAATTGCTCTTCCTCTTTTGACTTAAATGTAGAACATGATATTATTGAACATTTTTAGTTTAGTATTTTCATATTCTTTTTCATCTTATTTGAACTCTCTTTGACTCTTATTTTACCACCATAACTTAGTTTTGGTCTTAGGCAAATAATTGGACTTAATTGATAATTGTTGCTTATTTTTTGATTTTGTGATTACTTGACTTATATGTCTTGTATAGGACCTATAGGATGCTACAGAACTCCATATGGAGCATATGAGTAGTCCCTGGAAAGCTAAGAAAAAGAGCTATAATTTTATCAGAAGTAAACTGGTCATTTCTGTCATTTTGAGGGTCATTTAAGGCTTGGAAGTCAAAGCCACTACACTTGGATTTTGGGCTACGAATTTTAGGTCTTTACATTATGTAATTAGCTTAATTAGAGAGATTAATTAGGCCTAATTAGGACCCATCCATTACTTCTTATTAGTTAGAGTATATATTAGTGTAGTTAGTTAGCTAGAATCATTTTTCACAAAACAAATTTAGAAACTTCTAGTACAAGTTTTGAGATCAAACTCTTTTCTCTCTTTTTCTCTCAATTGTTCTTCATCTTTCTTCAACTTTGTTTTTCTCTTTTCTTGCTCAATTTTCATTGTTCTTCCATTGGTGATGACTATGGAAGGCTAAACAACTAATTAATCCAAGGATCCAATAAATCAATGAGGAATTTGAGTTCTGGTTAAGTATTTCGAGTTTTGTTGTGAATGGTCATCCTCTTCCCCAATTTTATTTTTGTATATATGATTCTGAATGTGTTTAGGATTGGAAATAAATTAAGCTATTGATTAATTTCCTAATTCGAATTTAATTACAAATTAATTGGATGATATTTCAATTGGATTCGTGATCTCAATGTATTTAGGGATTAGTTTGATTGAATTACATATAATGAGATTGATTGAACTTTCATGATATGATCATCATCTGTAGCAAACTATGATAATTCAAATGGCTTGGATTTGATAAATTGGATTGGTGCTCTTAAATCTGTTTCATTTCTGTTTTTATGTTTCTGTAATTCTACATTTTTGTTTTTTGTGTTTTTACAATTCTACATTTCTATTTATGTAATTTTTTTCAATTGTCCACAACTTATTTATTGAAATCCCTTGCAGTGTATAAGTGGATTAAAGTCAAAACCAAATTGGATTGTGTCTCTGAGTCGACCTTGGTTATTCATGTACTATAAAATGAATCCTAGTTTGTTTTGGAACAATTCGACAATTCTTATCAGATATTCAAGTAGAATGCTCCTTAGGCACATTTTCAGGGGAGTCAGGGTCTAAAACTCGAACCTCAAAATTGAATTTATCCTTTTCAATTGATTCCTTGGTTCTTTCGATAAGCCATTTTGTTAACAATAAGTGTTAAGTCATTCAGTTTTGTAAATAGATAATTAGATAGTTAGTATTTTTACTTCTCATTATCTAGGATAAGTACCAAGGTACATTTGTATTGTAATTTGATCAATGAGATTTCATTATTTCAGCTTTTCAAAGCATTCATTCTTCTCTCCTTTTTTACCTCTTCAGCTGAACCTTGCATTTTTTACATGGTATCAAAGCCTTTTCTTTTGTTTCAAGGAACTTCTTTTTCCTTATAGACATGTATCTTCTTTTAGAGATAATTTTGGAGTGAATAGGCAATTTAGTTCCTGAGATTATACCCATTTTGTATATTAGTCCCTAACTTAATGTTAAATGCAAAATAGTCCATATCTTTGGATACGTGTTGCAAAATAGTCCTTCCGTTAAATTTTAAAGTAACGTTGTTAGTGAAGTCAATTTTAGTGTCACGTGGACTATCCAACATGACACTAAAGGATGACGTGGCATGGTATGTGGACGTGCCTCTTAAAAGATGTCACGTCATTTGATGATAACAAAACGAGTAAATAGGCAATTTAGTCCCTGACTTTGTACCCCTGTTGCATATTAGTCCCTAACTTAATGAAAAATTCAAAATAGTCCCTATCTTTGCATAAGTGTTGAAAAATAGTCCCTAACTTAAAAGATGCCAGAAATCGTGCTTAAAGTGTTCATGCATTGCGAAGGTTGTACCTTGCACGATTTCAGGCAACGCAAATTCCTCCTTGGATTCCTTGTCATATTTTGATTTCTCTGGTTTTTTCTCTTCTTCTTTCTTTTCTTCTTTCTTTGCTTTTTTCTCCTCCACTTTATTTTTCTTTGGTTTTTTCTCTTCCTATTCAGAACCCAAAAAAAAAAAAAAAATCAGAACCCGGAATGATACATTGATGGTAATTGAAGAAAAAAAAAGAGGAAAAGAGAATGGTTATGCAGACCTCGCCCATTGGTGTGGACGACTGCAGAAATAAGGTTGTTGCGGTGGATTTTTGGTTCTTTTTATTTGTGCAAGTGTGTGTGGGTTCTTTTTCTTATATATGCCTCAATTGGTTCAGAACCATTAGATTTGAAGAAGTCACTCATTCTATCATCATCAAATGATGTGGCACTAAAATTGACCTCACTAACAGTGTTATTTTAAAATTTAACGAAAAGACTATTTTGTAACACTTATGCAAAGATAGAGACTATTTTGAATTTTTCATTAAGTTAGAGACTAATATGCAACATGGGTACAAAGTCAGGGACTAAATTGCCTATTTACTCATTTTGTTATTATCAAATGACGTGACATCTTTTAAGAGGCACGTCCATGTGTCATGCCACGTCATCCTTTAGTGTCACGTTGGATAGTCCACGTGACACTAAAATTGACATCACTAACCACGTTACTTTAAAATTTACCGGAAAGACTATTTTGCAACACTTATGCAAAGATAGAGACTATTTTGCATTTCACATTAAGTTAGGGACTAATATGCAAAATGGGTAAAATCTCAGGGAATAAATTGCCTATTCACTCGATAATTTTGTTTGAGGAAGATTTGGCACTAAATATAAACACCTCTCAAGTTGGAATTTGAATCTTGATTCAGCATGATGTTTCTAAGGAATGTTGTGTTTTATGATCCTAGTTATGGATTCAACAATCTAATTCCTTTCCTTGATCCATGGTTTCATCATTCACAACTTGTATCACACCATCTCAACTTGATATACCTTCTACAATATCCATTTAAGACACTAATCCACCTAGACATTTTCACTAGAAATCTTAGACCCTCACATATTTCAAGAGATTATCATATAAAATAAGGGATTTTCACCGATTCGGGTCAACTCATGACCTAACTCGATCCAACCCAACTCATATTGGGTTGAATCTTCTAAATGTTCGAATCAAATCCGACTTAATCCAATTAAGACCCGATCATATACGAATTGAGTAACGAATACTATTTTTTTCAACCTGACCCAACCCAAATCATATAATTAAATTTATTATTATATATAAATTAATTATTAAATACAAAACACATTATTTTTTAGCTCACATACTATATTAAATTATTAAATTAAACCATTATGATTTTTTCTTTTTTAAGTTGTTGTTTTATCCCTGTCTTGATTTTGCTTATGTTTTCTCATGCTAGTACAATATTTTATTTCTATCTAAAATAAAAATATTGTATTAACATTAAAATAATTAATTTTATTAGTCAAATATTTTTAAAATTTGATCTCTTTTAAATGCATTTAGTCAATATATGCTTACAAAATTTTAGGTAAAAATAAATTATTATTATTATAAAAAAATATTTTTGTAAAATATAAAATATTTTTTAAATATTCAAATTCAATTAACCTAACTTAACCCGTTTATGATCGAATTGGATTGGATCAGGTATAAAAAAATACACAAACTCAATTCAACCCAACTTGTTAAATTTTGATCACATTGAGTAACGGATTTAGTCAAACTCAATCCGCCCAACCCATCAACACCCCTTATAAATTTACTTTGATGAGTTCATCCACCAAGCCTAATTCCAACATCAAATATTCTATTTGATAATTACATTTCCTATGATGCTCTATGCCTCTATCTCCCAAAAACAAACATTTTTCTGAAGAATCAATCTCATACACAGAAACATCCAACATGATTGTTAGGAACAGGCTATTGATGCTTAATTTTCAGCTCTTTCAAATAATAACACTTAGATTATCACATCTCAGCCCGTTAGAAAGATGACCATCAAATCCAAATGAGTCTTCAAAGTGAAGTATAAAGAAGATGGATCCATTGAAAGGAACAAAGTTAGGCTAGTTGCAAAGGGAGTTTGCCACTAAATTAATAGTTTGTTAATCACGCACCATACTAAGCTAACTAACCTAAACTTCCTTTGTTAATTAACATATGGCACAAATCAAAATATTTTTCACGATAGCTAATTATGTCTGTTTTGAGGTAAAAATCATTAATCAATTAAAAAATTGTTATGCAAACTGAAATTTGTTAAATCTGTTAAGCACGTGCAAAAAGATAAATAAGAAAGGAAAATGTTAATCCAACCCAAAAGAAAACATGATTTTTTTGAAAATGTGCAGTAGTACAATGGTAGATAGGCATGGTGTTGCTTTTGTGGGGGGAAAAGGAATCCTTTCTTCATGCAGATGATGGTCATCTCCTCATATATATGAATATTATGACGAAATAATTTTAATGTTAGTCTTAAAATACTCAATAAAAAATATATTTTATGCTAGTATCAGCTTGATGAATCAATATATAATTTTTAAAAAGAAAGGTACATATATTATAAAATAAACTTAATTAAAATATAATGACAGTATAAATACCATTTATACAATTATTTAAAAATAGACGGTGTCATGTGTGTTAAACTTGTTAATTTTTGTAATAATTATTTTAAAGGTTATATTTAAAATGATTTCTAATTTATTGACACTATAAAAATCTTTAAATAAAATGAAACTCTGATAAAGAAAAGTATGTATTAAAAGATTAAAAGAAACATGAACTTGTAGATAATCATTAATTATTGTTAAAAAATTAATAAGAAATATTTTGCAAGGCTTTAAAAGGGAAAGCGATTGTTTTAAAAAAAAAATACTGTACATATCAAACTTTTTAAACTTGAAGTCATTCTAATCCCAAAGGCCAAAAGTAAAAGAGTAAAAGAGGGTTATTTTATTATATGATCATACAGGACAAGGAAGTATTACGCATACATGCCGGCCGGATCCATTCTTCGTAGGTTTGACTAAATTTATTATTTAATTTGTCTAAGGGAGTTATTTAAAAAAAAATGCTATTTTTTCTGACAAATAATCATTATGCACCATGCATCTAAATTTCAAGGATGTGGCAAATAATCATTATCCTGAAATGCTTAATGTCTTGAATGACTCAACAACATAATAGATATACGGAGATAATAAATATTTATAAACTATCAAGAAGACAATCCAATCGAGATATTAAAATAATTATATTAATTTTCTCTTCAATAACTCAAATTATTTACTTTATTCTTATTCACTTCATAAGATTCCAATCCAAATTCCATAAGGTAGGTCAATTGAATCATATAAATTACTAACATATATCCCATTGGAATTTACCGCTAAACAACTTCTTTTTCTTCTTTTTTTTCCTCCCTCTTTCCATCATGCATGGACCTGCTTTAAGCCACAAGCCAGTTCAAGTCAAGAATCTAACATAGAAATAGGAAAAGAAAAATAATATACAAAGAATACCTTACTTTCACCAAACAACCAGATATACTCATTTCCTAGGCTTACGTTCTATCTAGCAATATATATTGACCTTATGATAAGCTTTTGTGATCAAAATCATTCTCAATTTTCAAAATATCATGGGGATGGTTACGAGTTACATGGGAGGTACAAGTCACATTCTCTTTCATTTTCTGCCTTTTCTTGCATGAGAATTCTGAGTTCTATTTTTCATATATATTAATAAAAACTTTATTTGGTCTAAAATTAATGGATTTCACTATATTAATTCTGGCATCTCAGGAGCTGAGGTTGCATCCAAGGGGATGAGTATGCTAACAGGAACACTCTATGATCGGATCATTAAGCAGAGAAATATCCGAGAATTAAATGAGTTCCAAATTGCCATTCTTGATATCTTCAAGTAAGCATGTCATGTCATTTCTTAAAAATTGTTACATTAACAGTAAATAGTTATTATACTCGTTAAAAAAATGGCCCCTGCACTTAATATTATCTTTTATTTTAATCTCTATGTAAAAAAGATGTTATATTTTAGTCCCTATATAAAGAAAAAAAAAATGTGTACAAATTATTCCATGTGATTTGACTGATGTTATCATGTTTTAAGAAATTTTTTTATAGTTTAATGGTAATTCACTTACAATGTAAAATTTTACAATGTAAAATTTTACACTGTTATTAATCACATATCACCCCTTGATATTACTTTTAAAATAATTTTGTAAAAATCAATATTTAATTATTTCTGATTTCTGATTAGATGATAATATAAAATTATTTTTAAAAAAATCTTTTTTTTAAGGACTGAAGAGAAAAAGCTTCATAAATAGGGACTAACAAAAATGTTTTAAAAATAGGGAACAAAAATAAAAATAAAAATATTTCCACAACTAAAAGCATTGTTAACCCTTTGAATGTCACCAATCTAACATCAGTTTTACTGATATTTTCTGACAATATTTTCATAGTGCAATCAACATGGCATTGCCCGGTAAGCATTATGATGCTCCAGCACACGATGATATACAGGTCAGTTAACTCTTCTTCCACTTTGCGTTGAATCTGCAATGCATGCATCCCTCCTAAACTGGCATGTTTCTCTAACAAGCAGAAATGTTATGAAACATGGACTAAATCTGAGGGTGCTGAGAAGAAAAAGGAAGCTTTCACCAGATTCATCTCAGAGAATGTGAATCTGAGCAAAGCAGATGAATCTATGATGATCACTGGGATAGTGGCTCCACCAGTTGCCATGGTAGCTAAGAGAACTGGGCAAACTGTGCCTCAGCTAAGTGTTATCAAAGCCATCCCTGATGTTGCATTTGTTCCTGGAGCTACCATTTTGGCTCTCATTGCTATTAAGCTCACAAAAAGAATGGCATTCAAGAATATCCCATCCCTTCCTCAAAAAGAGGAGGATACCCCTTCCTAGCTTTCCCTTTTGATGGAAATGTGCATTATTAAATGTTTCATGTTATTTCCAAATGCAATTAATTGTGAACTTGACATTATTGAACAAAGATGAATTTTAGTGCCAATTGACTTGAGAAACCACATAATGTCACATTCTATGAATAATAGATACATGCAAATGATATGATCTCATCGGAGTACAAGGGAGGGATGGTGATGAATGACATCAACAGTGCCTATTATTACCGACCATTAAACAAGTAAAGAAAAGTAAATTTCATATAGCTGGTACACAATATGTGCAAAATCAACATTTCTAAGATACAAAAGAAATTAATAGCCAATGAAGGAGAAAAATCATCCTTTTACAAATATGTCAAAAGAACATATATTGTTTATAAAGAAATTCGATTTGGAACAACAATACGTCGAGGTCCAATATGGAAAGAATTCAGAAGGTTTTTCCTTGATTTTGTCTCTGAACAAACAATTTGAAATGCCTTGACTTTTTTAGAATATAAGATATAGTTTCAATCGTTTACTGACGTAATAGTTCCAACCAATAAATAAAAATAAAAACTTCCCCTAAAAAATAGAATATGCTACCATATTCACATCATGTGCAATTGATATAATGCCTCTATGAAAAAAAGTATAAAACAAATAACCAGAATTTACGAAGTACGACACAAGCATACTGCAACTTGTTGGAGAAATTCTCAATTCCTTCGACTTGTTGAATAACCATTCCAATAGGATTCAGCTTAACCTCTTTGAGGCAGATATCTTCCTTTTTTTCCTGGGGACATTTTACTTGAATGTAGAACATGACATCCAAGTAGAATGCTCATTATGCATACCATTCTCATGGGGGTCAGGTTCTGAAACTTGAACATCAAAACTGAATTTACCTTCTTCAATGGAATCCTTGGTTCCATCATAGTCAATAAAATCATGCCACTCTTCCTTAGCTACTTGATTATGTATAAGAACTTCATCTTTGGTCTGCACATAAGAAAAAACTAATATTAAAAATTCACAAAGGTTTGTAAATAATACACATTACACAGATTGTTCAATCCTTTCAGCGTAGCAGCTTAGTAGTTGGATGCTTGTGCCCAGGATAGTTAAAATTCTTGTTATTAATTCAAATTTTCAAACAATAATTGCAGGCTTGCATCACATATTATTAACAAGTAAATCCAGCCATAGGGAATGAGGATTGCAATTTCATACCCAAAAGTGCTTCCTGTTCCAGGTAGTAATATGAATGCAAATACGTAATACATGACATATAAGAGGATATGACAACTATTAAAAAACAAGAAAATGACATGGCAGGGATACAAACACGAGAATCCATAAATACAAATTCTAACTATTCATATGCACACAATTATTTATGAAACAGTTTTAAATTTTAAAATAAAATAAGTTAGGATGACATGTACAAATACGCACACAAAAAGTATATCACAACAACCAAGGATATTCCTTAGAAAAAAACATTGAGTAGAGCATTTCAATTTTTCAGCACACTAGAAATTGGATAACATGAAATAATACAGGACTATCTATAACCAAATTAAAGTCTTCGTGAATTACACATTTGTGATTGGTTAAGAACAAAATGCTTATGCAAATTCAGATCAAAGAGTTCAGTACCATATCAATTTGAACTGAATTTCACTCTACACAAGCTAACTAAACCACATTCCTCCTTTCCCCGACTCTTATCTAATTTTTACAAAGCCGCTCTAACCTTAACCTTATGCTCCATTCGTTGATGCAAAACATCACAGATATGCTCACTATGGCCTATGCTCTCTCTAACCCTATTCTAATAGACCCCACTCCATCCTACACAAACAAATGGAACCCAAAATGCTGATACCCAGATCATTGATTTATTTACCAGATTAGATGTTTTTCCAACAATCCCAATTTCCTTTGAGTTTCAGATAGAGTCTAAATTTTCATTGCAGACCCTCCTAATTCTTGAAATATAGCTGTATATGAGCTATGTCTGAGATGTGTCACTAAGCACCTAAATCAAAGGAAATGCAAGCATATGCAACAAGTGGCCATATCCATAGGTCACATTGACCAATGATATGACACTACCTGCCATATTCATGCTTCATGGGAGAACTACAACAGAAAATCAACCTTGAAACACGACCATAATTACTGCAGAAAAATAGTTTTGACATTGACCAATCAACACCTTCAAGTTCAAGCAACAATATGATTTATAAAGAACAAGTTCCATCCACTAGGCAATATTAAAAATATTCTCAAAAAAGAAGTCAGAAGAATGAGCTAGGTAGAAGTTATGTGGCATCTCAATCTTAGTGAATAACTCCTTTCATGTATGGTACAAGCAATTACGAAAACCAAAAGCACAGGGCAAGCAATGGAAAATTCTATTGTTACAAAGATACCAAATGTCAAGCATAACCCACATACCCAATCTATATATGACAAAAAAATACATAACCCACATACCAAATTCTTGTGTTTGTATATAAAGCTTACATCTTTCAATGGATCATCAAGCTCAGGCCCATCAGTGGTTACAATACAGGGAATCATCACTTCACGACTAGCTGATGCATTTCCAGGCATAAGTAGATCTCCCATGTGAAACTCAGATTCAAGCTGAGATGAGGAACGAGGAAAACTAAATGGTAATGTGTTTTCATTACTGGTGAAAGTAGAATCAAAATGATTAAATCCATCAGATCGGCCACGCATGCTAAATTGAGTTATAGAACAAAACTTTCCACAACTTTCACTTATCACCTTGTCGGTTCTAGTTTTTAATTGCTGAACTTCTGACTGTATAGCTTCAATCTTCTGAATGATGTCATCCAAGGATTTATCAACATTTCCATACTCTTCAGAAGACCACTCATCATTCAGCTTGAATTCCTGGTTACTATCATTGACACCTCCTGATATCAAATAAAACAGAACGTAGACTTGGAAATTTAGAACCCTCGTGGAAATGAACAAGTAAAACCTGTTTTGTCAAATACTTAAAATTATAAGGTAATACGTGAAAAACCAGAGGAAAAACTGTGCATTGAATACTTTGTGCTTGTTTGATTCACAGTTTCACAATTTTACGGTGAGATAATTTTTGCAAGTTGTATAAATAACAAAAGCAGCACCATGTATATTACTGCTACTCACCTATACCAACATCACAAACATCTTTCAAACATGTATCAGCAGTACAATCTGTTTTCTCTGGAAAAAGACAAGAAAAAATTATAAAACAAAAAGATGTCAATAATAAATACTATAACAAATAAAGAAATGACATACCATAATAGGAGAATAAACTATGGTTAGACATGTAAGATTCTATATCGCACTGCTCTTCAACTCTTTTTCTTTTGTTCCTCTTCATAACTTTATTTCTATGCATCCGATCAGATATAGGGATGGATTTGATATTAGAGTCTTCTAATGTAAAGTGTGCCAAATCAAGTTGCTTTGAGTGATTGTATGCTGCAAGTTCTTTCTCATATTTACGTGCTTGAGACTGAAGTTGCTTCATCTGCAATTCAATCCACTTACAGCGCCATGACATAGGGTGTATGAACCTCCTCCAATGACTTGTCAAACTTTTTGTCATCCTTTTCTTTCTTAAAATACATCTCAGTAGAGTAAATTGTATAAAAAAAAAGTACAAATAATTGGCATTCAAATCAAACTTTAATCATGTAAAAAAAACTGACAATAAAAATCTTATTTTAGAGCTGACTGTATTACTCGTATCAAAATAGAATTTCAATAATGTCAATCTTAAAATGCAGCCCTAGAATAAGTTGTGTTGGACTTTCAGGGGTAGTTTTCAATTAAGACAAGAACAAGAAACTGATATAAGATTCGTACTTAGGAAGATAGCTGTAAAGCACATTCATTATGCATGTGACAAGATTTAGTAAATCTCTAATTCAGGGAATATAGCTAATCTAAGGTAAATCAGTGTCAAGAAATTTTTTATTAACTTATGTACTAAGAAGCACAGGGGCGTGTCCCGCATCAGAATCACGCCAGTGTCGGTTGCGTCCGCCGTCGCCGGACATGGTTGGGCCGCCAGACACGCACGATTGGACACGACCCACCATCCGGGCGCGGACACATCACCTATTTTTATTATTTTTTTCAAAAAAATTAAAAAAAACGCTTATGAAATACGAACCACCTCAGTTCTCATTCTCATGCACCTTCTTCTCCTTCACATTTCCTGCAAGCGAACCAAACGCCTCCGTTGCCGTGCACGCCATCACTGCACGCAGACCACACCGGACCTCCATCGCCACGCACAGGTAGCTCCCCGTTTCTCTTTTCTAATTTTATTTTTCTGTTGCCCAGAGAATATATATAATTTATGTAACAGATTGTGAAACAAGATACTGATACACGTCCGTGTCCGCGCAAGTGAATATATATAATATATGTTACTAACAGTAAGACTTTTTTTCGTCTGTGAAACAAGATACTGATTTTTATATTGTATTAGTTTTCTAATATTATAATATACCTATACAATAGCAAAGTGGAGGCAGACTTGTTCTTTGAACAAATTCATGGGGTTAATGCTATATCCAATATGTTCATATGGAAGACTCAACGATGAAATCTGCAGAATATATAAAATTATGGGTTTCTTTCTCTTTACTATGTTTTATTTTTCCTGTTTCATAATATAAAATTCTGGGTTTCTTTCTCTTTTTGTTAGACTTGATGCCTCTTAGTCTTAGTACTTTTTGTTAGACATATGACATATCTCTTGATGCCTCTTAGTAGTTAGTACTTTTTCTTAGATTATCATATGAATATATAAATTTTATTGTCATGTTTGATCATACTTATTTTTTTGTCATGTTGATATTGATCATATTTTACATATATATAGGTGCCCGCCGCATCCCCGTGTCCCATGTTTTTTATTGTAGGCGTGTCCCTGTGTCCATGTCTGAAACCGTGTCCGAATCTGTGCTTCTTAGCTTATATATCCAACTTAACAACCTGAATTTGTTGTATAAACTACAAGACAAACAATTAGATAGATACATGAAGCACAAGGTTCACTATTAGAATTGTGCAATTTGATCCAATGCATGCTCTCACAGTTTTCCGAGCTGTAACTTTGAATCAATAATGACTATGAATCATGACAACCTTGTTTAAACAGTTGACTTTCTTTCACAAAAAGTAAGGGTGATGAGGAGATAAAATGGAGTGTAGGAATGTCTAGGGGTGGTCAAAAAAACCAAACTCAATTGAACTGGTGTAAAATAAGTGAACTTTTTTTAATAAAAACTGAACTGAACTGTTGTTGAGTTCAGTTTTTAAAAACCAAACTGCTGAACTGAACTGAACCATACTTAAGATATTAAGAGAGAAAAACACCAGACACTCAGATCAGCACTCACTCTTCACTCTACACCTACGCTCAGTTCACCCTTCATGAATCTCCCTAAATCTGGTATGTGGGTTGCATATTACTGCAGATTGCAGGGGATTTCAAGTCAGAAGTCAGAACATTTTAGTCTGAAACACTTGAAAGAAAAATTGTAAGCAAGGGAAATTTCAGAGTTAAGGTTTTTTCAATACTAATTCCAAATGTAATTTCATAACCTTATGGTTATAATGATTTATTTTCATGCTTGTATGTTGTAGTTGCTCATCTCTTTTAAGCTTTCTTCTTTTTTTTCTTTATGTTCTAAATGACAATTTTCCCTATACTTGGTCTCTTTACAGCTTTATTTTTGTTTTTGATTTCTGCTTCAAAGGTTAGTTCAATAAAATATTCCTGTAATAACCTATTTGGCATGAGTTTGTAGTTGCCTGTTGGAATTCAGATAAAACAACTGATCTAGATGGAGGCTGGATGCAGACATTGGATGAATTTCTCCTTCATTACCATCACACATTTTTTTTGCTTGTTTCAGCATACTGTTGTCATTTCCTATATTGCCACCTCTTAGTCAAGAAGTCAAGAACTCTAGCAAGAAGAAACTGGTGTCTCACGCCCTTTAGCAAGAGCAGGCTTTTTATTTAATAAACTATTCCTATAATAACCTCTTAACCAGTGATCTGCAGCACTTCCAAAACAACATCAAATAGTTATCTCCATGATACAAAACTGATGCTTTACTCTTCACTCTTTTATGAACAGGCCATCAAATTATTTCCTTATATCAAACTAATCAAAACTTTCACACCAGCACCAGAAAAAAATAAAGAAAATGTGAGAATGGGGTTATTGAAGTATGAAAAATTAGAAGTGAAGAACAAACCAACAAATTCAAAGATAATCAAAATGAGCTCCACAGAGAAAACCACTCAGTCATCAGAGAAAACACCAAACCCAACCATAGCAGTATAAATCACACTTTGGTGGTTGGGGGTGAGAAGACCAAGTGAGCTCCACAGTGACTGTTGCAAATTTCTAATTTACCTTGTTTATATGAAGAAGAAAATAGAATGGCCAAAAAAATGAGGTAGTTACTAATGCCATCTAATCTAGATAATCAACTTTCACAATAAAGTATATGGGTCTGTGGCTTCCTTATGAACTGGAAAAATAGGCATTCTACACAAAGGGAAGTGCTATCAGTTTTTTGTTTTTTATTTTCTTCCATTTCTGCATTCTCGCTTTCTATAAAATGAACAGATGCCTGAAACAATTCAAAGGGAAACATACCTTCCTTGACATGATTCAAACCAGTCATCACACTTTGATGAGGATGGATCGTCAGCACACTTTCGTGATTCAACTTCAGTATCGCTAAAGGATGAGGCATTCTCAGCACCAGATCCTGAATCACCAAAAGAGCTGGAACACTCGGGGGAATCCTCACAAGAATCTTCCATCAGAAAAGGTTTCCCCAAATTTGAACACCCAATGATATCAACTTCCACATCCTCATCTCCACCAGATGAAGGAATTTGTTTGATCGGCACCGTTTCCACGCCAAAAGCATCGTCACCCATGTTGACTTTAACTGGCACAAGAACCCTTTGTCTGGAAAATGCAAGGGCATTAACATTCTCCGAATGGCTCTTCAACTCTAAATTTAGGCCCATTTTCACAAATCATTCAAATTCACTGCTCAAAGAACATGAAAAGGCCACAATATCATAACTGAAAACACATGAATCACAAGTTTCCTCAAAAACAAGATACACCACAAACCAATAGCGCATACAAGATATTGTGTTCACTTCAATTCGTGACATACTTATGATTTTCATAAAAAAAAATATAGATAACAAAAACTATTACATTCTTCATATAAAGCAAGCACAAGAACATGATACCGATTTGTCTTGTCATGAAATAGATAGTATTATACCAAACAATTTACCAAGCATAGCATGATATCCGTAGACACAAAACAAATTTGGATACATACACTTATTACAATCAAATGAATAATTCCAAAACTGATTAATCATATATTAAAAAATGCTCTCTTTTCCAATTCTTGGAGTGAAAAAAAAAAAATAGAACCAACAAACTAAAAGGGCACAACGTGCTAAACAAATTTTAGTTCCCCCTACTCACAAACAGAAAAACAACAAATTCAAAAAGACAAAACCTTTCGTAGCTTCAGCTTATTAAGAAAGTTAATAATCATTCATCAGATTATTAAGAAAACAATCAAGCTTTTGAAAAGGAATTAGTCTTACCCGTGAACCAAAAATCTGATTTTTCTGAAGGGATGAGAGAAAAACGAAGATTTTTGAAAAACCCAGTAACAGAAACACCTTTATTAATAATAATTAATAATCAATAAGAATTTTTTGGTATAAATAATTTTTTTCTCATTCGAAAAGTGTGTGTGGCACTTTGTTGGGTTTGATTGGCGATGGCCCTTCAAATTTGGAAACAAAATACAGACTATACTGTGAGTCAACTCATGAATAGAAACATTCCAATTTTTTTCTTTCTTTATTTTTTTGAATTAAAATTGGAATTTGTCTTTTTCTTCAATCATAATCATAATAACAACAATAAAAATAAAAACAAAAGATAAGATTGATTTAGAAATATAAGACATACGTTGAGGGAAGAGAACTCTGCTGCAGAATGTTGATTGGTCTTCTTGAGGTTCTTCATGCAAAGGCACTGTGTTTTTGAATTGAGAGTTTAATCTTCTTTCGTTTCGATTTGTTGTTTGTTTCTTATAGCATTCTACCAAAAACAACAAAAAAAAAAGAGGGACCGTGAAAGGGACTAAGGCACCTGTGAGAGTGACACAATAGTCAATAGATACACATACACCAAACAGATATTATTTGGATTTCAAAATTAAATATTAAGATTAATTAATATGATATTCAATTTAGAATCTTCAGTTTATTGTAAAATAAATATGGATTGATTTGCACCGATTTCAGGATAAAAGAGGAAGTGAATAATTTTATATAAATAAATTATTTATTACCAGTATTTTAGGTGTATTGCACAGAATAAATGTTTATTTTCTATAATTAAAATTTATAAGTTTTGGTATATGAATTATACTTTAAATAAAATTTATAATAAACATATATTTTTTAATATATAAATTGTATTTTAAATTTATGATAAATAATTTATATGTAATATATTATTATTATTTTTAATTATTGATATTTTTATAAAAAATGAAATTCAAATTTGAACTAGAGATATTAAAAAGATAGGTTAAAAGAGATAAACAAAATTAATAAAAAAAATCTCTTAAAACACTCATGCCGAAGAATAACAAGTAAAAAAAAATTCATATTCAAGATAGTTATTATAATGATAATAGGGATATTATATTATTATTTTTCTATCTAGGGGAAATAATAGAACAAGAGGACTAATGTCTACGGACATGAAAAGTCCCTAAAGCATCATCTAAGACTAAAACCATTAAACGAGAAGGAAAAAGCCATGTTATCAAGGGATTTTTTGTTGGCTAACCAATAAGCACAAGAGTAGTTTCTCCTTCACGTAGTGTGATGCATGATGACGTTCTAATCTTCAGCAATATAGCATGAAGTTCAACGCAGAGAGATGTTGTATATCCACACAAACCATAATAACCGGAAAGTCATTGACCCATAGCATTATGGAATATATATGTCACCATAACCTACTCAACCGGGGTTGCCATGAGAGCTTCCATCCGTGTTATATTATATGTATGTTAGCAATGTATTTGAATTTTGTAAATAATATATAGCATATGCATATTAGGAGTGTTATATATATATATATATAAAAAGACTCGTGCATCTTAATTTCAATCTTTTTTATCATCTATTGATCTAGGGTGCAACAAAGAGAAAATGATGATTAAGTGACAAGAAATTCAATCATGAATGACACAAAATTGGAAACAATCACAGAAAGAAAAAACTAACAACAAAAAAGGGATTTAATTTACTAGGGTAAAAAAAAACCCTCCCATAAATTGTCAAGTGCTTAAAAGACCATGCTAGAATATTCCACTAATCCCCTTTTTACATGTCTCAAAATTGAGAAATTATTACATGATTTTAATTTTCACATCACACATAATCGAGTTTTATTAACTCTTCCTAGTAAACTAAAAATCTTGATTATATGTCAATTGAAAATTGATCTAAAATATAACCACTTAGTAGTCAAGGGATCATGGAATACTTTCTCCCCCAAAGAATACAGGAATACAAAATGTTAATGGAAAAGTCCAACAAAATTCAACAATTTATGGCCCATGAATGATAGATATCTCAATAGCATCTAACTCCCTTGTCTTGTTGTTGCCCAGCCAAATCCTCCAAACTCCACTCTCTTCTCATGCCACTGCTCCTTACCAACCTTGGTCCAACATCCCCTTCACTATTGGTGCGTCTATGATGTTCTGCCTTAACCTTGACCAATGGTCCACTACGTGCATATTTGGGTGGGGTCATGTTCCTTGACCAGCTTCTATCAACTTGCATTGCCACTTTCCTGTTAGGTTTCTTTGTTTCTTGTGGTGGGAGACATTCATCATCCCTATCAGAATTTACCCTTTGAAGAATTTGGCCACAGGTAAGGCAATTAAAACTCATGGTGGTGTTACGTGAGTGCCAAGCAACCGAACCTCAAAAGGGTAGGTTGTGGCGGGGAATGTTGGTGGATGGGGAACTTAGGCTCATGAATTACATTAAGGTGGTGATGATGAAGTTGGAGAAAATAACATGATGATGGGTGAAAGATAAGGATATGAAATTGATTGCAATAACTTCTTGTTATGTGTTCTAGCATGAATTTCTCACCTCAAAATTAGCTTAGCCTTTGATTCCAATTTTGGGTTATACTAGTTTTCCATCCCATGCATTATAGGTATATGATTAAAATTAAGGAGTCTATTTAAGAGTTTATTTGATATTTTTGAACTTCATTATATATTTTAAAGAATTTTGTCTGTCATTAAATAGAATAAGAAAGAATAATTTGTCACTACTATGAAATAAAAAAAAATGAACCTTAAATTGAGGATATGAAACTGATTGCAACAGCTTCTTGTTATGTCTAGCAATAATTTCTGGCCTATACAATGAGCTTAATTAGGCTTTGGTTCCTATTTTGGGTTATATGCGGTTATGTGTATCCTTGACCGATGCATCATTGAGTCATTGACTCTGTTGTTCTTTGCATCTTAAGTTGGAGTCATCAACTCATTATTTTGTCAATGATGTCACCCAATCAAAAGTGAGATTCTTCATTGTTAATTTTCTTAAAAAAATATTTTTTTACTCACATGATAGTTGATATTGCCATGAACATATGTAAAACTATCCGTAAGAGATTCACATATCAAATTTTAACATGTTATAATTATGTTTAATTTTTTATATATCTAAATATTTAAATTTAGTAGGTTTATTGTTTTGCATTTTTTTTTAATGTAGTTCACATTGATGGGTCAATTTCCATCCTCTAGTACTAAGTGCATTCTCTTAATTTATTTTCTTTTGGATTACTATACCTAGTTTTCTTAAAGTGGATGAACTATTAAAAATTGTTTTTGAATGACAATAAAGAAAAGTTTCCAATACAATAAAGAAAAGGGCTTAGATATACAGTTTTATAAACAAAGATTCACCATAAAACATTGAAAGCAATGCATATTTTTAACTGAATATGTCAATGTGTGTATGAAATTGAAGAAAATGGCTTAGGTAGATTTCATCCCCCTCCCCCCGGTTAAATATAGGACGAATTTGGTTAAATTTGTTTCTTAAAAAAATACTTATTTTAATAAAATCAGCAGTTTTTTTTGTTTTTTTTTCCTTATGTTTGTCTCTAAATTTTTATACTTAAATAAAATATTTTTTTTTCTCATTTCCAGAAGTAAATTCTATCTGTTTATTAAGAAATTTTTTTAAGAAAACACTTATTTTTTAAAAAATTAAGTTAAAACAAACCCGTCCATAATTAATACATGAAGAGTATGTGATGTTTAATCACGTTACATTGAAAAAGCTAATTCTAATTGTGGAAATAACTTAATTTTACAAAAATGTCATTTGATTTCATTACAAAAACGCGAGTAAATTATTTTTCTCTCTTCAAAATAGGAACTAAGACAAGCATAATAATTAATCAAGCATAATTTATGACTTTTGGTCAAAGTTTAGGGACTGAAAGTGAATTTCGTGAAAAACTTTAACTAGAAGATTTATTGAACAAATTGTGTATGGCTTGTCATGTATTCTTGTAATTATGTAAATTAACTTGGATTCTGACAGGGACAAATGCAATTGAACTTGATTTTGCATGTTTTTCTTTTCTACACTAGTTGCTGAAAATAAATTATCAAAGCTCTATTCTAATATTGTTATGAGAAGATGATCTGACTTATTGTTGTGAAATTGTGTTTTTCTGTTTGTGATTCTGATTTTGTTATGGTTAGTACGTACAATGGTATTTTTATCAATTGTTATTATTTTATATCTAATAATACAAGTTTATTTTTGGAGTATGTAAGTGTTACATAAAAAACTCGTTTTGTTTGGATTAGTGTTAACTACAAAACTATAGTTGGTCAATTATGTAGTTTCTTCTACAAAAATTTGGAGTGGGATTGAGTTAAAAACAATTTAAGAGCTTCTCAAATTTATAAAATTATAATATTATATAGTCTTTGTATTTTCAAATTTATAAAGTTACCCTTCGTTATTGATCGACGATTGCTCCCTTCACCACCTCATTCTGTTCAACTTCTAGATGAGGGGAAAAAAGATGCACTTAATTGAGGTTTGATTTGTTTAAATGAGCATTGCCATCGGCAGAATATAGGTCCCTATATAATATAATGACATGTTTTCGATATGCTCATGTGTGTATTTTCCACCTTTTTGAACATTGTGCCTTTTCACAAGTATGGTTCTTTAACAATATTTTTTTCACGTGTAATAAGAGCTTGACTCTCTAAATTTGCTATCCATTTTCTAGTATTAATACCAAAATCATGTAATATTTTTTAATTAATTACCTAATATGGTATTGGCAGCAGCTGTTCTCTTTTGTAGCTAGTTCATAACAAGAGTTTCTTTTCAAATAGTCCATGTTAAAACCATATTAGCTGACTCTGGTTTAGTTTTTATGTACCTTTTGGATATCTTGTTTATTTGCATGAGGTAGTTGCTGATTGAAGCAAATGGTCATATTAGTGATTTCATACACCCAAAATATGGTGATATGGACTTAATTGCTTCTGTTGTAATCAAAGTTGAAATATTATTTCTTAGATAGATTTTTTTTTTCATTTTCTTTTGTCATCTTTATTTGGACCTAACACATACATGTCTGACACTTCATTAGAGTTTATTTTGAATTGTTTATGTCACTGGTGGTCAAAATTGAATATTTCTTATTTTTTAGTTCAAAATGGGCTCAATTCACATTGTAGATTGGTATATGAAATGTGTTGTGGTGGTAACGGTGTTTTGAAGGTGTTATTGTAAATGCTTATATATAATGTAATCTTAAAATATTTTGTAAATTTATAGAGGAAAAATAGTAAAAAAAATTAATGCTTAATATTATTTTTTAATGAATAAATATTTTCTAATATTAAAAATATTTTTTAAAATAATAAATATTCTCTAATATTAAAATATTTTTGAATTATTTAATATTAATTTTTTGAATTATTAAATACTTTAAAATTAACTAATGTTTATTTTATATAAGTTTAATATTAAATTTTTAAAATAAATATTTCAAAATAAAATTTTGTATTGGTGAAAATTTAATTATTGTATCCAAAAAATTTGAAATATATGACATTTGAATTATTTTTATCAAATTCAACTTCCTTAAATTGTTAAAATACTTAGAAGATAAAGTTATTTACTAATTATGATTAAATTTGTAAGTTATTTTAATATTTTAACTTTTTTTACAACCCCTTTGTTTAGTCTCACTGCTGCATCGAGTTTGGATCCTCCCCAGTTAGGGGTGGGTAAGCGGGCCGGCCCGCCCCGCGTAAGGCTCGCCCGCATTGGCAGCGGACCGAGCCAATCCGCCCCCGCTTCTTACGCGGACCAAATAAATTGATCCATCCCCGCCCCGCGGACCCCATGGGTCAAATGGACCGGTCCGCGGGCCTAACTTTAAAAGAATTTCAATTTTAATAAAAATACAATATAATCAAATTAAGTTTAATACAAATGTAAATAAAATATCAATAATTAGTCAATTACATCAATAAAATAAATAAATCATACAAAAACTCAATTCATCATGTTTATAACTTGCATATCAAGAGTTTCGTGGTTCATTCCCTTATCCCATGATTTTATCATATAATAATAGACAAGTGAAGTGTGATGGGTGTAGTAAGTTTGTGAAAACAAAAGTATCTCTACGACAGAATTGAGAAAAGAGGCATAAAATTTAAGAGTTTAACAACAATGAATCAACTCCAACAAAAATAGGATAAAAACAAATTCTAGAGAAAGAAGAGATATACTTTGCGTGGTGGAGAAAAAGTGTTCTTAGTATGCTACAATGATAACTACTAAATATGATATGAGCTATTTTTTATAATAAAAATATATTGAAATATATTTAAAAATATTTATTTAACAATTATTTTTGACTTAAATGATAAGAATTGATGTTTTTATTATTTATGACTTGGAGATAGGGGTGGAAATGAGCCGAACAGTTTGTCGAGGGCCTTCGGCTCGGCCTATGTAAGGCTCGGCTCGGCTTGGCTTGTTTACTATAAAGGTCAAGCTCAAGCTTTTTAAAAAGCATTTTTAGATAAAAAGGCCAAGCTCAAACCATAAAAAAGCTTGTTAAGCTTGACAAGCTGGCTTGTTTAACTAATAATTGTTTAACTAATAATAATAACTTTATTTTATCAAATCTTATCTTATCCAGATTTTATTCTATCTAGATTTTATTTTATTCAAATTTTATTTCATCACATCTTATCTTATCTTATCTTAATTTTATTTTATTTCGTTTATGGGTTTGGACTTAAAATAGATTTGTAAGTTTTGGGGCCGAGGACCTATATAACAGCACCAAAGTTTTAGGTTAGGGAGTTTTTTTTCGGAGAGGAGAATAATTTTAGGATTTTAGAATTTCAGTTTTTATTACTGTTCATGCACACTGTTCACGTAGAATAAAATTCATTTTCTACCAATCATCTCTAATCCATACATTTTTTAATATTATGCTCTTTTTATTTTCTTTTGATATACTTTGTGCTTTAACGACTTGAATTCAATATGATTTTGTTTATCAATTATTTTTGGATTTGTACATTATTTATACGAAATTTTATATTTTATAAGTTTCTTTTTTTAGTTAGTATTTCACTAGGTTTTAAAATAATTAATTAATCAAATACGTCTTTAAGCAAGCTTTTAAATAGGCTCGTGGGCCAAACCAGACTTTTATATAAGCCGAGCCGAGCCTTAAAAAAAACCTATGACAAGTAATGAGCCAAGCTCAAGCTTTACGTATTCAACTCAAGCCGAGCTCAAGCCTAGTAAGGCTTGGCTTATTTTCACCCCTACTTGGAGATATGAAAATGATAGATTAAAAGAGAAAAAAGATCCAAAAAATATCAAAAAGGAAGATTTGTTTATCACTTATCTTTTTTATAATAAAAATATATTGAAATATCTTTAAAAATATTTATTTAACAATTATTTTTGGCTTAAATGATAAGAATTGATATTTTTATTATTTATGACTTGTAGATATGAAAATGATAGATTAAAAGAGAAAAAGATCAAAAAAATATCAAAAAGAAATTTTTTTATTATTTATCACTTATCTTTTTTTATATTAATCTTTTATTTTTCTTATCTTATCTTTTTTTATCTTTATCATCTTTTAATTTAAATCTTTTATTTTTATCTTTAAATCTTTTTATTTTTATCTAATATATATTTCTTTATCTATTATTTTAAAAGAAAAGTTTAAAGTAAAAAAGAGAAAATCAAATATAATATAATTGGGTCAGGGTCACACAAATCAAACCTAATACGGGTTGCGGGCAACCCGCAGACCCGCGGGCCAAACCCGCATAGTCTGCGGGTTAATTGGGGTGGACCAAAAAAATATGGCATAACCATGGACCGTTCAAAAAAATTGATCCGTAACCCGCGCGGACCACGGGTCCCGCGGGCCAGTCCATGGATGTGGATCCGTTTACCCACCCCTATCCCCAACAGTCTGTTTCTTCAGCTCTCTCCAACAGATTATGGTCCGTTAGATTATAAATATCTGAAGGTTGAAATTAAAATTCATATAAATAATATTTTTAGCCCAAAATAATTCATTTTTTTAATGGCAAATATTGAACATATCGATTATTTTTTTTTATTTAAAAAAAGAAATGTAAGTTAGCAATTTGACAAGTTTATTAACATAGATAAAAACTTAAAAGAACATGTGTAAATTATTATTTTTATATAATTTCTTAAAGCTAATTTTATATAATTGAACTTTACAATAAATATTTTAAATATAAATTATATTATAAAATATTTTTGAATATAGAAACTATATTTTATAATTATGCTACATACTTTATATTATAATACAAGTCAAATTCTTTTGAAAAACTATTCAAATTAAATAAAAAATGAAGATGAAAATGATGTATTAAAGGAGATAAGTCGTTAAGAAATTTGAATATACAAATAAAAATAAGATGAGAATGATTTGAGATGGCTAAAAAAGAAACATTTTGGACTAATTGTTAAATAAAATCAAATCACATTTGAAATTAAATCAAGAAATATATTTAAAATAAATAAAAATAAATTGTCAATATAAGATTCATATAAATTAATTAATTAAAAAAATTTAAGATAACTTAATTAGTGAAAAAAGTTAATAAACCAAAATACAATTATATATTAAAGCTATTTATTTAGTATTTAATTAGTGTATTTTTATATATTTAAAACTATTTATTTATTATAAAGTTTAATTTATAAAAATATAATTAAATAATTATATAGAATAAAAAATATTAATTTACTCATAATCTTTTAAGTTTTTATCTATATGTTTAACAAAATCATCAATTTGCTATCTTACTTTTTTTTTTAAACTCAAAGTGTTATTTTTATTATAAGTTTTAACTTCAATTTTTAGATGCATTCAATCTGACGGACCATATCTTGCTGGAGACGCACAACACAATCACTGACTGAGTCTCGCCGCTGCCTCATTTCTGTTCTGTTCTCGTCACAGGTTCTAATCAATTCCCTATTTTTATACCCATTCGAAGGAAGAATCTAAAAAAAATCAAAAAAATTTACCTGAACACGTTTTTGCTGTTTGTTTTTTCTTCTTGTTTTTGGGAAATTCCTTTCAGATTGTGGTGATTCTATTATGCGTTGGCTGGGTTCAATTGATGAGAGACAATTGTGGGGATGCTTGTTTCTGTCAATTGGCTCTGTTTTCTTTGTTGGGTATTTCTCTATTGCTGTTCTTTGCAAGCTTTTCCCACCTTCACACATTCCCCTCATTTCTGCACTGCAAAATGACTGGTAAGTCGGAAAAATAAATTTGATGTGCCAATTATAGTACTTTGTTGTTGCTATCATTTCTTCTATGTATGAGCAATTGTTGTTATATTTGTAATTACTTTTAGGCTTAATTACTAATTTTGGTCCCTAAATTATTTAAAAGAGCTCAATTTGGTCCCTAATTTTCTAAACGCTTCAATTGGTCATTTCCCTCAAATTGAATTTGACACGGTTAATGAAAACCGTCACTATTGGTAAGTGAAAACCTTCAGAATTTAACAGAAAGGACTTGATTGAAGCATTTTTAAAAATTAGAGGACCTGATTGGAGCGTTTGGAAATTTAAGGACTAAATTAGTAATTAAGCCTTACTTTTACTTCTCCGTGGGTGGAAAGAAAAACTCATCATTTCCCTGATTTTGTTTTTCACAAATATAATAGGTACTACTGCTTCTTGGTGCCATTGACTCTCCCTATAATTGTGGTTGCTGTGTACTTTCATTGGCTCAGCATGAAGCTGTTCAAGCATGCTTAATTAGCTTAACTTTGCCAGATTTTGAAGGCAGAAAGAAATACATGTATGCTGTTGGAGCAAGCAACAACTACCTATGACAATTGCTGCACTCCTCTCTCCTAATCACCTCAAAAAGAGTTCAAGGATTGGTGTTTGTGCAAATCATTTAGTAGTATCCTGCCTTAAGATGTTAAATGTGATTGCATACCTGTCAAAGACCATTCATGTTTATTGTACTATGGAAAGTTATGTAACATCATTCAGTCCTTCTAGCAGCATAACTTGTTTTGGAGGCTCATTTTTGTCTTATTAATCTTTCTTCATATCAATGATATCTATGTGATTAGGTTTATCGGTTTTCATATTTTATTAATGTGGTTCACTTGATGGGTCAATTTCCATCCTTTAGCACTAAGTTCATTCTCTTGATTTTTAAGTTAAGATCTTTTATTTTTTATTTTAATTTTGGATGGCTATACCTTGTTAAAAAATCTTAAAGCGGTTGAACTATCAAAAACTGCTTTAGAATGACAGTAAAGAAAACTTCACAATTCAATCAAGAAAAGGGCCCCGATATACAATTTTATAAGCAATGTTCACCATGTTGACTTTTTTGTTTTATCAGCTGCATACTGTTAACTGAAGATATCGAAGTGTATGCATGAAATTGAAGCAACAATAAGCAATAATCTCACTGTTGAACACCCTTATTTTAAGAAAGTACATAGATATACGTTTGACATGCTGATGCTGAAGTTCAAATCAGCATTATGTTGGGTCTAGTGGGACTAGATTTTACATAAACATGAAACTCCATCAATATTCTATTTTATTTTATTTTGAAAGACAAAAAAAAAATTATATAAGAGGTTGAGTACAAACAAGAGAAACTCAACAAATAGACGGCATAAAAATCACCATAAGCAGCCATCTAAAAGGCAAAAGCCAAGTCCCCATTCAGCACCTATTTAAATATAGCTATGAAAACGCCACCTATAGTATTACACAGTAGTAAACAAATATAACGTCGATAATGAATGCAGTGCAGGTGCTTACAATACAAAAATTGAATATGTAAAAATATCTAGGTAGGTAGTATAAGTCATATAAATGATGCTTATATATTTCAAGGTAAAGCTAATTTATTGGACTGGAGTGGAAAAAACTACCATTGATCAGTCATACAATCTAATAAAGATAAAGAGGATCCTAATCTGAGAAATTCTTAACCAATTTCACAATGAATATCATACCCTTTCTTGATGATTAACAAGGTTACAACCTACAAACCAGAGCAATAAAGTACACTGGCCAATATCCTCCAAAGAAAATAAATAAAAACTCTTAACAGTGACAAATGATGATTGCCTCAAACTTAAAGCAAGAAGCTAAAGGTTGTGGAGTTACTATTTCTAAGTTCCTAGCTGTAATAATGTGTGCTTTGGCCTTTAGTGGTCATGCTTTAGACAGCTCAAATGGCAGCCTTGTCTCAATTGCATACAACATCTGAGTAAAAGGCTATGGTTCTTCTTTCACAGTTTTGTACGCTTAATAGCTCAACATCAAAAACTTCAAACTGTTTTGAGCTGAAAAAGGTTGAAGGTCCTACCTGCAGTACACAAAACATCAGGCATGCTACTTCGGAGAGATTATTTATTTCGAAATTGTGTTTCTGAGAGAAGTTCAGCGCGGTTGCAAGAACTGTAAATCAGATATAATTAGAAAGAATGATGAGCTATTGTTAAAAAGTCAGGAATCAGGATTGAAACCTATATGTTACTCCAATTTGGACATAATATTGAAATTAAGTTTTCTTATGCTGAGAAATAGGGAAAAAGAAAGTAGAGTTTCAATCTGCTTAGTAATAGTTTCCAACAGATTACTTTTGTTTTTGTTATATTTTTGGTGAGTTCAACAAGTTATTGAATCTCATAATAATAGTCTTAACTAGTTATCACAAAAAGAGTAAACTGGATCCAAGTAATAGACCTCACTCTTCTGCCCAAAGTTCTTCTGAGTTTGGTGGTCTAGAAGATCAAATTATACCCACATAAATGAAAGGATAACGATTTATCATAACAAGCTCCTCTCAAGATAGGGGACAAGAAGTGTGCATCGGATAAGCATTCTGACTCTAACACTGTGTCAGCCATTGTTGAAAGATAAATCTAGAATCGATTTAGCAAATGCTATACTGTATACACATTTACAATTGCTAATACAAGGAAATCAGATACAAAATAAACGAAACAATAATTATTGAAAGAAATTATATTATATAATAATTTTCAACATAACTTTGTCTACAGTTTAGGTATGCTGTTTTCTCGACCAGAGATTCAACAAAATTGTATATATCCAAAGTCAAAGAGATTATTTCTTCATTTTTATTAACAAATCTTTTGTCCTAACCAGATCCTACCAAGTGTCAAAGTTGAATTACAGGCCTTCATTGTTGTAAATTGCCAATACATGATAATTTTGTCGGTAAAACACCAAATTTCTTTGACCTTAGCATACATCAAGTTCTAAGCAGTCAATAATAATATCAAATAAAATGGAAAGACCACAAAGTAAGTTAGAGAAAGGGGATAAAACAAAACTAGAGATGTTGGAACTCACTGGTGGTCCAAGTTCAGGGGGAATAATGATTCTTCTCTTCCCACCTGGTCTCATGTCTCTAATTCCTTCCTCAAATCCTGCATAAGAAAAATGTACTTTTATCATTTCTTTCTGCACTTATTTCCTCCCCTTTTGGTTTCTTTAAGGGAGAGACAGAAATCAAGCAAAGGATGAATACTTTTCTTATAAAGTTGCAAGGATATTGATAGTACTAAATCTTAAAATTTTAACCTGGAACCAATCCCTTGGTGCCCATACGGATTTTGGCTGGAGTACCCTGCAAATAAGTGCTGTCAATACGACGGCCAGATTCATTATAGCCAATATAGTGAAAAGTAACCTGCAAGGCAAGATTACAAGCAAATTAGTAAATATAATTTGTGTATTAAAATCAGGCTTTAAATTGTAGTACCTACTACTAGTGCCTAAGAGTTGCAGTTTTGCTGTGCAGTGCAGAAAATGACACTTTTTAGATGGATGATAAAATAATGTTAAAAAATATAAAATTTTTCATTGACAGGGAGTTTATTTTGATATGCACTAAAAATTAAGAAGGCATAAGTTACACAAAAAACATATATCATCTTATTAATTTCACTAAGAAGATGCCAATGATGCAGATTTACAAAATTTCCAGCAAAAATTCTTGAAGGAAGTAGAATGCCAACCAAGGATGGGTCTATCAACAGCAGTTGACACAAGAGCTAGCATAAAAAGCTAGAGAATAACTTATCAGCATCAAGAAGTCATACTCTTAATCCATGGGCTTTTTATGCTGTTGCCATAGTGAAAATTAGGTTGACTTGCTAAGCAACTTTCTTGAATTACAACTTTGACATCATTAGTTTATACAAAAACAAAACTCAAATATCAATTTCCAAATTTCCCCATTTCAACAAATTCAAGATATTCCTCAAAACAAAATATTATGCAATTAGTGATGCAGCGCAACTAACTGCCTCCATGCTTTCCTCAACATATAACAAATGTTTTAATACTAAAGCAAAATATTCTTCTTTCCATTCTCTAAAAATACTTAGGGTGCATTTGCTTTTCTGTTTCAACCATGTTTAATGGAGCTTTCCCACTTTCCAAGACAAAAATGTAGAAGGAAGTGGTATGGTGGATTGATATTCCATTGGGTTTAACAAACACGCACTTAAGGGTATAGCCAGTTGCTAAACACTACACAGGGACAATTCTAGTTCTCACTCCAATACTCATTGACTAATATTTTCGTAGAGTGCTTCTGCCAAACTATTGACTTAATGTTCATTTACAAAGAAAGAAGCAGTAGATTGAAAAGAAAAACCTGCTGACCATCCTTTGGGCAATCACCTTGACCAACTACAAAATCTCGGTATATGAGCCCTGAATCACTCTTTATATAGTTATCTGATGATACTACTTTAACTTGAAAACCTGAAACGCATAATGATAAATCAGACCATCATATCCGAAAACACATCCAAGAGGTTCACAGCAAATGAATTTCTCACTAGGCTCCTAAATTTAACACACTGAACAGTAGACAAAAATAATTGAGACACTGGCCAGAGTGACCAGAGTGTAAAAAGTACAAGAATTTTTCTTACTGAACTTAGAAAGTAGCACAATAACAACAACAACAACAACAATAACAACAAAGCCTTATTCCACAAGATGAGATCAGATACATGGATCATACGATGTCATTGAGCTCAATTAAAAACCAAATTCTCAAATATTATTCACGATGTGATCTCTCTTAATAATGTTTGGTGTATCAACAAGTTTTATGTCGGCTACTTAGGGCCTAACACAACCCTCCTTTTTTAGCCAACCTTTGGACCAGTTATGAAAACATAGGTGGATTTACAGAATATGCCAATAGAAAGTAACACAATCATGTACAGAAAAAAAAATTAAACTCAGACATTATGGAGGGGAAACTGGAAAGCATATAGATAAATCAGCAGTAGATCTTCAAAGAGATAAAAAAAAAAAAAAATTGTCACCTTCTCTAACAAAATTTGGGAAGTCCTCTGGCGCATTGTTTTCTTTCTGTATCCGCCGATTTTGTTGAAGCAACCGTTTTTCATCATACGGATTCTTACTCTTTGTCTTGCCATAAGACGACAAAGTTGGAAAAACACCAGCTGAGACCAAGACAGAAAGGAAAAGTGTCCTCCTCAATGCTTTCTCCGAATGCTGTAACATGCAGCTATCCTGCACACTATCCTCACAGACAAAAACAAGCCACCAAATCACAATCCATTCATGAAATTTTCCGCAAAAGAATATCAATCCACAGACCACTCTTACATGTAATCCTTTGATTTTTGGTTTGTGCATCCATGAGTTAATTGCTTCCTTTGACAAAATACAGTTCCTTGTACAGCACAAGGGAAGTTCGCTGCCCCAAAAAAGTAAAACCCTTTTAGTACCTGCAAAAACTTCCATTCCCAAAATTTGTTGCCTAATCATGTAAACCTTAAGGCCCTAATGGGATAAACTTTTCAATAAACACTTACAAAAAAAGAAGAAAATAAAAACAATTAAGCTTCTTCCATGAGTTAAAATTAGCCTATGTATATAAAAGCTCTCTCATTTAACTTCTCCAAAAGATAGTTTTAACTTGTGCAATCAACTTAATTCACCTTTTTTATCTTCTTTTCCTATAAATTCTTATCGAGAAACTTATCCAAATTCCAAACAAGGTCTAATGCAACAATGCCAGCTCCAGATTCTTCAAAGACCTACCTTATTTAAATTCAATTTCCTTCCACTCACACCAACCCACAACTGGGAATTCAAATTTTCAGTTCAGAATTAGAAGATTCTGACTACTAACAAAATATTTTAGGAGATATATGGTTGGTTGGATGGTTAAGGGAGAAGAGAAGAGGAGAAAGGTTGTGGGTTTGATCCCCTCCACTAACAAAAACTAACAATACTAACAATTAACATTTGACCATAAAAAAAAAAAAGAAGAAAAAAACTAATCAAATATTCTACCATCATATATTACAACATCACATTACAACATCCAACACTATATCAACTTTAAAATTAAAAAGAAGCATAAAACCAATATAGTTCACAGAACATGGAGAGGTATGAAGGTGGTATTCAAAGAGAGAATTAAGATTTTGATGCAGAGAAAGACTTACAACGAAAAGACGCCAACAACATAGCTTCTAATAAGAGTAGAAGCACGCAACACAAACGTTATCATATATCTACGAAAACTGGGGAGTGTTGTCCAGTTTAATAAACATGAACCGTAGATTAAAATGAATTGTAAAGATTTTCCCACGTGTCCCACGTCATTAAAGAAAATAACATTTTATTAGGACCCACCTTAACCTTTACGAAGTAAAGTAACTCTCTCTCCCTTCACCTTCATTTCTTCAATTGTTGTTCATCTATGGCAGGAGCAAAAGGGTTCGTTGAAGCAGATAATGCAGAGGCCATAATTACCAGAATTGAACACAAATCGCGAAAGATCGAAACTTTGCTCAAACAGTACTTACCCTTTTCTTCTCTCTTTTATTTCATCAAACACAACACTTAATCACTTATTCCTTTTTCTGATGAACGAATCAATTACTTGTTTTCTTAAGAACAATAATTAAAATTTTAATGTGATTATTATTATTATTATTATTATTATTATTATTATTATGGTCTGTGCTGTGATGCAATTTCAGGTATAAGCCCGTGGAAGCCCTTAAAACTGCCCTTGAAGGCACATTTGCCATCATTGGGGATGAGCGTTGCAAGGTTTTTTCCCTCAGCCTCCCTTTTATTTTGTCTACTTTTGTTTACTGTTTTGTCTCTTTTTTTTTTCTTTTAAGGAGAATTTGATACTTCAGTTTGTGTTTGTATTTTATTTATTTGGGTTAAATTGTGGAACTGAAACAGAGTTTTATTTCTTTGAAATTCACACAATAAATTTAATGTACTATTTCTTAGGTAACTGGAGGGGTCTGTGTAATGTATTTATTTCAAACAAAAAAAAAGGATTCTTTTGTTTTTCTGAATAAAACAGCTGAAATCTTAAATTTCAGATGTCCAAACAAAGTAGAGGTGTCATGTGAATTTCAAAGAAACCATAGAGGGTGGCAGTATAATTTGCTCTTATTTTTTAATTTTATTATTATTATTCTTATCATCAATCATCATCATGGACAAGCTATTTTCAGCTAGCAATAAAGACTAGTTTTTTTTTTTCGACCGTTTTTTGTTACTTTGGAGATATGGTGCAATTCAATTGAAGTTTTCAAATTCTTTGAAATCATGGCATATTTTTCCTGTGTGTTGGTGGGGTTTTGTTTTCTCTGTTTTTCGTTTTATATTTTAGAGTTTTGATACTTAAATATTTGTGCTTACATTTGATTGTGGTTGTTGGGTAACAAAAACTGTTTTTTTTTTCCTTTTTATAGATAAGTTCAACTAGCAAAGACTATTCTTTTTGTTACATGTATAATTGTAGTAATGAAGTTTTGTAATTTGTTGTTAACTTGATATTATCTGTTTTCTATTTTCGGACAGTCGGCACACTGGCTTGTGGTGCACAGAGCTATAATGGCTATAAAAGATGTGGATGGGATGCTTTCTTCCTTGGATCCTGAGTACTATGATATCCTAATGAAGTGAGTGGCAACATTTCTTGTTTTTGAATTCATTTTACATGTCAATTTTAACTTGGCTAGCTTCTTATTCTTTTAGAATACAAATTTGCTTGGATGATGGTACTACCTCTGTTCCTTTTTATAAGAAACAAGTGATAGTGTATTTTACGTTCCTTCTTACACTGTCACTTGTTTCTTATAAAAAAGGACCGGAGGTAATAACATTCTGAGGTTTATAGTTAATGATCATTGTAGTTTGGTCTGCATTCCACCCTGCATGATATGTGCTGGCACTTGAACAGATACAGCTAGAAACTGGAATATGGAGCCGTAATAAACATAAGCAATTTGTTTGAATATTTTCTCCGAAATGGAATGATAATGTGTTGGTAAACTCATAACATAGATTGAACAGAATTCTAAGAGCTGTTTATATAGTGTGGGGAAAGTAATGGTTATTAAATTAGGAAGGAAAAAGGCAGGCAGTGTTTCTTGATCTTCCCTGCTGTAACAATTCTAACTCAACCTTACTGCTTTCTGGAATACATGTGGTTTGTTTTTGTCATAGTATTTTCCTAGCCTTCTGATTTTCATATAAGATATTCAGACTAGGGAAATTTCATGTAACTTTTGTGCTGAATATTATCAGGGATATTATTGGGTTATTTTATATAATTTCAAGGTAATTATGGTAGAATTACAGTCCTATTAGGATGATGTATAGATTAGGAAAGTCATAGAAATTGTTCGCTTTCCAGTCAATTTTATATGGCTATAAAGCTTATAAGGGCCTTTCATGTGTGAAGCAAGATGCTCCTTATATTATCAATTACAGCTATTATTCCAAGAAATTTCCTTTTTTCTTTTGGTGAATTCTAGAATTTCTATTAGTAATTCCTTGGCCATTTGGTATAATGATTACTAGCCCACCACTTTTTGTATCCCTTTCACTTCTGTGCTCTATCTTTTTTCTCCTTCTCATGCTTCAATTGTAGTTGATAAATCAACTCATAATAACTAAATAATCTTAGCTGGGTTTTTATCTTGTAGAATTTTGCCATTTTAGATCAACATGATGTGGCTATTCTCCACAGGTATCTAATTGCTGTAAAGCATCCATTACAACCTCAGTCTTCCAAACCATATACCCAATCACTAGTGTGAATACTTCAAGAGTTAGAAGGAATCTTCATGACCACCACAAATACTGAATTCCTCAAGAAGTGTTTTTTGGAGCTTGTAGTGCCCATTGTCTCAGACATGATATAATATTTTTTTAACCAAAAGCAGAGCACTTAACTATCCTTTCTATGCCCAGAACCTATCTAACAAGTAGAGAAAACAACTTCAAAATTAGATGACCACATATCTTACAATCTACAACCAGCTAGCTCACTGCAAAGTTACCAAGCTACTTCATAGCACAAAAACTGGTGATTATTTGCTTTAGAAAATTTGAAAGCACATGATACAATCATCATGAGAAAGTTTAAAACCTTAAAAAAAAAGTCAAAAACACATTTCTGAAAATGTCTGTCTTCTGAAAGGAAAAGAATAGTATGTCTTCTAACTACACAAGGGATGCCTCTCTCTGGTTCCACCAAAAGACCTTTGACTGAACCTCACTTCCAACCTTTCATTAGTTAGTGACCGAAGACATTCATTACCACAGTGAACATAAATGGAAATATAGGGTCAGCCTGTCAGAGACCTTCCTTGAATGATGAAACCAATTTCTAGCTTCTAGGTAAACCATAATTACTAAATTGAAAGTCCTACTTAAAAATTACATCTTTCTGTTTTTTATACCTAATGTCCTCTCCACCTTATACCAAAGAGAGATGTATCAGAATATTCCTACCCTCACCTCAATAGGAATTCTGAGTGAAGGATATAGTAGTATCTCCTAGAATTATGCTCAACCCTAGAATGAATGAGCCTTTATGATTTTTTTGCTCTTGCTACCAATCAGATAGTTTAAAATCCTTCACCTTAACAACAATTATCTTTTTTCAAGAACCTAAGCAATATAATACTAAAAGTAGAATTTGCACTAAAACCAATCTTACCATTGATATATAACTTATGAAAAATAGCTAAGAAATTTCCATTTACTACATCTGGTCTAAGGAGCCTTCTCACTATCAAGATCCCAAATAGCCCTCATCACCTTTAATTCAAAAGGCCTCTGTAGCCTCATTGCTTATCTGCAGCAACATGACTCCAATACTACTCTTCAATAAAACGAAATAAAGGTATATAACCTCAAAATTTAGAGATTTACTTTTATATTGTTCTACATCAGATAGCCAATTCTCGGCAACCAACCTATCCTATCCAAGGCATCCAATTCGGATTGTCAACCATTTCTTCTCCCACACATCATGAAAGGGCCTCCTTATAGGGTAAAATCATTTACTCGTTCAGTCTGGCTATAGGTTAATCACTTACACATGCATTTTCCTACAGGTTTAAGTCTGTTGTTTGCAGGCATTGTTAATTTAAAGACATTATTGATTATCTTAACTTTGAGATGTAATTCTTCAACTGAAGAATTCAATGAGGAATTTTGTCCCAAAATAACGAAGTTGTTCTCTAATTTTGAGTGTTCATTAGCTATCATTTTTCTTTTACTCTAATTTTGAGTGGTCAACTGAAGAATTCAACTGGGTATTATATTAGCAAATAATTTATTCTTAGAATTTGAGCTTAGGGGCTTACTTAACTCTACAAAACCAGCTTATATGATGAGGAACATCCAGGCTTTACATGTTCTATTTAAGTTATATCTTTGGTCAATGTGGGACTAAATCACCCTACTATATATCTCTGTAAGAAGCATAGTTCCATTTACTCTTGTTTTCCTTAATAGAGTATACAGAAGAGGGGAATTATCCTCTGTTGTTTCAGTTTGCATCATAATTCCATGCATTTCTATTCTATTCTATTGCTGGGTCCTATCATTCATGTTTCTGAATTTGAAATCTGAATAAAAACTGACTCATAAAGCTATGATTTGTTTGAACAAAATTTGAAAATGTTATATAAAAGTAAGAACTCTGTTAAGTACTGGGTCTCTGATTTACTTGAAATAACACTTATTTTTCTGTACTTTTATATTTTTAAGTTAGATATAGGCATTAAATGAGTTTTCTTTTTAAATATTATAGTAACTATAGTAGTAGATAACTAATGGTATTCTTTACACCTTCATTTTCTGTCCTAAGAGATTTTTATTTGTCATAGGTACTTGTATAGAGGCTTAGCTACCGGAGATCGCCCGACCTGTGACCAATGTCTTCTGATTCATGAAAAATTGACAGAGAAAGCAGGACTAGGTTGCATCCTACGTTTCCTCACAGATATTGTAAATACAGTTTGATTTCTGGACTTCCTTTTTATTTGGAATTCTTTGTTCTTTTCCCTTTTGGTGTTTTGATTTTTCTCGTGTTTGCAAGACTGCAGCAATCAAGGCAGTGAAATATCAGGGAAAATATATCAATTTTGGATTCATTTCTCCTGTTTTGTTATTTTGAAATTGTTTACAGTTCAAAATAACATTTTTTTTTAACTTTTCAAGACTTATTAAGAAATATGCATATTGAGCTTGAAGTTCAGCCTCTTACGTTCCTAATCCCATGACCTATAGAGTTTTGAATTTACTTTTGGAGGACAAATTTTGAGTGTAAAACATCCTGTCAAATAGAATGAGGTATATGGTACAGAAATGAAACACATACCATAAGATGGAGTTTAAAATGAATTTTGGAGCATGTGGCTAACTTTTTTCCTTAACGAGTTTAATTTTGATATACTGTAAAGTTTATTACATTATCAATTAATTAAAAATTACTTTAAATATGGCTTTTAAAATAAATGTACAAAAGTTAATAATTTTCAATTATATGTTAATTTGTGATTAGTCAATATAAAAAATATTTACATTATTAATATATTTTAATTAAATTCTATTGTTAATTAATACTTCAATAGAATTCATGTGTTTGGATTGATGATAAGTTGAATTCACGATCATTTTTTAAAACAACGAATAGCTATTTTTGTGGTGAATTCATTATGATTTTCCACTCACTGGTTTTTTATAACCAAACCAAAGATACTATTCAACATGTGAATTAACAAAGTTTTTCGGTTCATTGGACTGGACCTGTTACACATAGTATTTGGGTCTTTCTTGGGATGATGAGGAGTTGAAACTGAAAGAAACCTTGGTGACAAGTAGAAAATGTCTTAGTCTAAGATCTCCTAATCTATGATTACTGGTACTTAAATACCACGGTAGACATTTATAAGGATGTTAAGATACTAGTTTCAAGACTATTTTTAACATACTTTTTTTAAAACATTGAAATTTATGTGTTCCATTCATTTGAGAATGGGACTCTCTAAATAAGAAATCAGACCTACATATTATTTAGTGACATTCATCTCAATCTTACACAATAAAAAAGTATGGAAGGAAAAGAGTATATTAAAAAGTGTATTTGCTAACCTTTTTTATAATATGGCGTAAGAGTCTTACCTACCTGACTTTTACGCAACACTAATAATGGTATATCACTTAAAATAACGAAATTAATTCAGAAGAAAACAGATTAGTATAAAAAAAGATTATATTAATTTAATAGCTTGAAATAAATTTCAAATAAATATTAACTAAAATCTAATTTCGAAACTCAAAGGAATAGAAAATGAAATCATCCTTTCGCCATTATTTTTAATATTTGCTAAAGAAATAAGCATTTTTATGTTGTGTTATAAATTGTACATTGTTTTACAGAATACAATTTCGACAACATGCGAGTGCACAACTTCGAGAGGATTTTCATTTTTCACAACTCTTGTATATAAATATTTAAAAAAATCCTTCTGAAACGTAAATGTTAATTACAATGTATTTTTAAAAAAAAAATAGAAAACAGAAAGTTATGATTTAAAATGTAAATGTTTATCGGTAAAATAAAATCCCTAAATAAATCTCAGCCCGAGAAATTTTTAACTCAACTTAAAACACCCGAATTTAACCAATAAAAAAAACTATACAATAAAGTGTGTGAAATTGAAATGTGAATGTTTATTCACCCAAAAAAGAATTGTGAATGTTTCTACTGGCCTACTGGGAAACCTCTCTTCCCCTTGGGCTAATAATTTTAGCAAGAAATTAAAGTAAAACCGAAGTGACCCTAAAAGGTAAAAATAGCTTAAGGGTTGTTAGTGGATCAAATCACACACAGCACCACCTACATAGACAAATTCTCTATATACAAATTTCATAATAAAAACATAATCCAAAAAATAAAACCAAATTCCAAAAATGAAACACGCTCAAAAAACAGTATTATTGGTCAATGTTTTTCGGTGAGTTGGGTCAGAAGACTCACTAAATTAGAATAGATTTTAAGCCTCAAACAACACTTACAAAAAATTCTTATAAATCATCCATTAATAATATTCTCACATCGATAACAAAAACCAAACTCTTTTTAATTTCGCCACATATGAGTTTGTTGATTTTCCACTGGTCAATATTTACTGGATGTAGTGATGGGCATGATGTGGCCCATGATGTTACCTTTTAATTGTGCTCTGTTTTTTTCCTTTGAAAACTTTACTTTTAAAGGCACACACGTGATGATACAACCACGGTCACTACTCAGTAGTGCGTAACCACATTTTACCTTTGGTGTTCACTTCTTGCTAAATGGTTATTGGAAATCCACATCTTAAAGGAGAATGAAGAAGGGTGCACAAGCAAACATAGTAGAGTCCCACAATCCGACTCACCCAACCCCGTGTCCAACCACATTAGACAAAAAAAAGATGGGAATCATAGCAAAAGATAGACAAAATCATTTCTAATTGAGACCACACTCATTATCCCTTCATGGGAATCCCCTTATTTTGTCCCCCTCCCCAACCTTGCACAAAATCCCACCTTTTTCAGACCATGTGGCATCACAAATCCTATGAAAAGCAACAAATAATAATAATAAAAAAAACAGATTCCAATACCCTTTTCCATCTTTCCAAGGTTAACAAATAACAAACACTGTTCAGCATATGAAAACACCAAACTTTACACATCCTAAAGTTGACTAAAACATGTTCTATCTATGCTCAAAATAAAATAGGCCAAGACAAAAAAGAGTTAATAACCAAAAGCATGAGGATCATTCTAATTGCATCCCCCCCAGCCCCCCCTTTTTTTTTCTCTTCACAGTCTCTGCCTTTTCTTTTACATTTCAAAAATTAATTTCTACAATAGTATTGTAGATTCCGAAAAGGCAAAAACTAATTTGTAAAAGAAAATGGAAGGTGCAAAAAAAAGAGGGGTGCAAATAGAATTTCCCAAACCATGAGCTCTCAAAGTCCTAGTAAAAGTAAACCAACCCATAAGATTCCTATTTCATTGATTCATTTCTGTCTACAAAACTAAAATGTCCTAGCTGCCATCCTGAACTTTACCCTACTACCTAAGGCCGGGAGCGATCAATTATGGCCGGCCACGGTGTTGATTCAACATTGCTGCCCAAGGGTTGACGGGCACCGGCCGCTGGATGGTAGGGCCTGCCGGGTTGAGATTAGCTGGAGGCGGGGCAGAGGGCATGGTGGCCGATGAGGAAAAGGATGTGGATGAGACGGCAACACGCTCGCACGAAGGGCACATTGTGAGAGTGGTGGGAGGGTTCATGTTCATGTAAAGCTGTGGGGATAACTTCAATGCCCTAAGCTCTTGCACTTCCTTTTGAAGCCTCCTATTCTCTTCAGTTAGATTCTCACAGCAGTTCTTCAAGTATTCACAATCCACTTCAGTCTGCTTCAACTTGGTCCTACATTACTTGACCCAACAGCATTGACATGACTATCTTCTTTCAAAGCAATGGAAGACAAAGTAACACATGACATTGACACATCAATTTTTTTATTACTATTGACACGTTAGTTTATCAGTTTTATCATTGTAACGTTAGAAATTTAAGTACTTCCACTACCTATTGAAAAATGAATGAACCCGTGTAAACATCAAAGATTCCAAAATTTGACTTCAAAATCCAGCATCACCAAATTACAACATCTTTGTGCGTATTGTGGGTCCAAGCATACACTTCTATTTCAAAATTATCATCTAAATCATCTACAACTTTATATCTTTTAATGTCTCACAAAAGCTGGGTTATTGATCCTTCTAAATAGAAAAAAAAAAAAAACACTGGGACATATATGTTACGGAAACTTAAATAGGGTCAATAAACAATGCCACAACACAAAATATTACCTAATGCTCATATACAATAAAATGTCAATAATGCCCCTTTGAATAGAATCCTCACCTTGCTCTTCTGTTTTGAAACCACACCTCCACCTGCCTAGGCATCAAATTCAACTGCTTTGCCAAAGCTTGCTTTTGCTTCTACAAATAATAATAATATAAGACTAAATGTCAGCATTTAACTATACTTCCAAAACAAATACAAATATTATATAATTTAGAATAAACTTCATTAAAAATATATTCATATTTTTGCAAAGGGGGACATTAAGTAAATTTTCATAAAGTTAAAAAGCACAAGTATGCTAAAATAAGATTTGTTCTTCATTTATTTGAAGAACTTATGCAAGATTTTTAAGAAATGTCCGCAACCACAATCCTGACCGCAATGCAAGGTGTTCGGTTTTCCGTCAGAATGATCACAGTTTTGTCGGTAAGGTGTTTGGTTTTATGTCACCGCTACAATTTCAGCCGCTAGGTGTTTGGTTTTATGTCACCGACCACAATGTGGTGTTTGGTTTTATGTCACCGCAACCGCAATTTCAGTCGCAAGGTTTTTGGTTTTTTGGTCGTTGTGGCCAGAATTTCGACAGCAATTTTGGCCATAAGGTAAAATGTTTGGTTTCATGACATTGCAACCGCAGTTGCAACCACAAAGTATTCAGCTTTATGTCACTCTGACAACAATTCCGGCCGAAAGGTAAAGTGAATGATTTTATGTCACCGCAACCACAATTTTGACCGCATTTATCAATAATTTTCTATGGTAATAAGGATCATGGTCACAATAATGACAATGAACACGATTTAAAACCTTTAATTTAAGAAAAAATGACAAGCTTAAAATAACTTAGTTTCATAAAAAGTTTCATAAGTGTTTTGATACAATTCTCCATTCAGAAATCAATGTTGACACAAGCATTTATTATTATAGAGTTACCAAGATAAAACTTCAATTCTTATCAAAGAACAATGCTACAAACATCTATTACTATTCAAGTTACCGAGATAAAACTTCAATTATGATTAAAAAACAAAGCTACAAACACTTAAATGCATCTAAGTTTTATGTTTACCAAAAATGTACTTATGTTGCAACTGAAATTACCAAAATGCCACTACTCTTGACTCACCGGGTTCAGACTGTTGTGTTCCTTGAATGTTTCTTCCAGCACCAATGCCTGTTCCTTGGACAACCTCAGCTTCTTCCTCGACGCTTCGCCGTCGCCGTCTCCGCCGCAAGCTCCGCCATCATCGTCGTCGCTTCCGCCGCCGCGAGAACTCGATGTTCTCTCGTTTTCGTCTCCGTTGCCCTCTCTCTCGCTCCGCTTCCCGCTGATGCTCGATATCGTGCTGTTCGGCGATGACACCGCGTTCTCGTCGTCGACCACCGCCGATGGGGGCGGAGGTGGCAGATTCACGTCTATTCCGCGGAGGAACGACCGCGTCTCGGAGCTCCGATCTGTCACGTGACACGCACGTGAGTCAGTGGCAAAATAAGTAATTAACATGGAAATTAAAGGGTATTTCGGTACAAAACAGTGCCTTAATTCATATATATATATATATATATATATATATATATATATATATATATATGGCACCTGTGTTGTTTCTCATTGCATGATTTTCGTCTGAAAAATTGGGAAATAAGTTCGGTTTCAACGGAAAAAATCGGAAAAATTAAAATGGTTTGTGTTCTTAAAAAAAATGGGAAATGGGTTTTTTGTTTCAAGCAAAAATGTGTAAAAAAAAAAGAAAAAGGAATGATTTTTATTCATACGAAAGAAAAAAAAATAAACATTCAGGATGAATCCCAAAACCATGAAGAAGGAACATACCATGTAATTTGAACAAGTTAATACCATGAAAATTTGAATTAAAAAGAATGATACCATGGAAAGGAACAAGATAAGGAGGCATGAAAAATTGAAGAAAAAGAAATGGAGAGATAGATAAGGATGAAAAACTTACCATGAAAATGGAACAAGTTATTGAAGGAAGCCCTTTGGTTTGGAACCGATTGAGGAGGCTTGTGCACGTAGAAAGGGTATTGTTGTTGTTGATGATGATTTAGATTATTATTATTATCATCATCATTTTCTCCCCATCCCAACTTCAAACTCAACCCCAAACCCAAGCCATCATCTTTCTCACTCATTGTTGTGTTGTGTGTGTTTTGCCCAATTGTGAGGATGAGAAAAGAGAGAGAGGAGCAAAATGGTGTAGGCTTTGGTGGTCAGATGGCCAAAATAGCTTTTTTACAGAACAGTAATAAAAGAAAATATAGATAGATAGATAGATACTATGGAGGACAGTGATAAAAGAGATAGATGGATAGAGAAATTGAGGAAAGAGTGAATAGGCATAGAGTTAATGATGACTTGTGTCAGAGTACCAAATTGGTTCAATCATCATATGCAAATGGCTAGTACTAGTACTACTACTAGTATAGCAACAATAACATTGTTTTGGGCTACACTACACTCTTCCATATGCATCAAAATCCAAATGGAATGTGATGTGGATGCTTTTTAACCATGGTTGTGTTATGTATATGGGGATCAAACTACAATGTTGTTTTACGGTTTTACGGTTTTACTAGAGGTGTTGTTTGTTTTGTTGGGGTTCGGAATATCATTTATTGAGCAAGTTTAATGGTTAAATGAGGAGAGAAGTAGCAACTTACCTAATTTAGGATTTGTCTGTATTTAAATTGACCGACATTACTTTTATGAATTTAATTTAAATACAAGTAAGAATATTTTATACATTTATTTAATTAAACTGAAGAATTTTTATAGTTTATAATCATCTTAGCAATTATTTCTTAACAATATTATATCATGAATGATAAAATTCATAAAATTAATTTAAATATTCATTTTTAGTAATTTTAACATTAGAATAAATTTTTGTTTAAAATACTTAAATTTATAAGACAATATAATGCTCACAAAATTATAATAAATAATTCATATATATATATATATATATATATATATATATATATATATATATATATATAATATGCATTATAGATGTTCTTATATTCAAATATTATTGATTTTAGTGCAAAATAAAAGTAAAGAAATAATATATATAATTTATTAATTTTTATAATAATTATTTTAAAAATTATATTAAAATAAAAATAATGATTTCTAGAGAAAATGTTTAAGATTATTTTAATTAGTTAATAATGTAAAAGAAAATGTAGACAAATAATGTATGAATTTAACAAAATGATTTCTAACTATTAAATATAAATAAATATTAATTATGAATTTATATTTAAATAATTTCATAGGGATGCATTGATACATTATAAATAAATTAGAAATAATTATTAATATAACTTTTAAAATAATTATTATAAAAAAATAATCAAAATAAGTATATGAGATATTTTGTGATCTACAACGATAAAAAAAATTAAAGTAATTATTATAAAAGTTTAAAAATTAAAAAATATGAGATATTTTGTGATTAATAAAAGATATATTCAGTATTTAGTTATTTTAATTGTCATTTTTTAATATTAATGAAAGCATTAAATATTTTTCTATTGTATTCTTCATCATTTATTGTAGAGTGAGAAGATAAAAATAATAAAAAAATCTAATTAATATGAGAGATAAGAAATTGTATAACAAATTTATGAAGTCTAAAATATTAATTACATTTTAAAACTTTATTCCATACTTAAATGTCAAATAAAATGAGATCGATGATATTTTTAAATTAAAATAAATATTAATTTAAGAATAAAGATTCTCAAATAAAAGAATTTTTTTCTAGAAAAACTAATGAAGTGTTACTTTCGAATTTTTTTAGGAGTTACTTTCGATTTAATAGCGATGCTTATAACAATGATTTTTTTCAAATAAAAAGTGATACACCGTCAATGCCAAGAAACTAAAAAAATCAAAAAATTTATTATGATTGATTATTTATATAAATAACGTGCGAGAATCATAAATTTTATTCATTTATTATTTTATTTATTCATGATGGTCATGTTGTTTGTGTTTCCGTTTGAGTTGAGAAGGAAAAACGGCTTTTTTTTTCTGGTTGACTGTGTTGAATGTATAAAAGAGAAGAGTGAGAGAGATTTGGCTCACGCGCGGCGAGTTGTACTTGTTTTGAATAATGACCTCATCATGTGATGATGATAAGGGAGACATTCATGTCATCATGTGCATCATTCAAGGTGGGTCCCACTGTTGCTCAATAGTGCAAATCTGAAAGAAAGGAAGTGAGTGACATGGCTTTTCCATGGCATGCCAACGCCAACTCACCACTCATACCACTGCACCTGTACATGAGCTACACTATGCTAGATTGGAAATTTGAAAAAGGAAAAAAGTTAGTATTTTTTTTTTAAATTTAATTATGAGATAGAATGGAAAACAAACTTAAATTATTCAATAAACTTTATATTAATTTTATGCTTAAATTTCTTATTTAATTTTTATAATTTCATGATTTATGTATTTTTAATCTTTATAGTTAGAAAGTGTTTTTTAGTCTTTTTAATTTACATTTTAATTTTTTTAGTTTTTATAGTTTAAAAGTTATTTTTTTAGTTTTTATAGTTTGTATTTTAATTATTTTTTAGTTTTTATAGTTTGAAAGTAATTTTTTTAGTCTTTATCATTTATATTGTAATTACTTTTTAGTTATTACTATCAAAAAATAATTAGTTATAAATTATCAATTTTTTTATTACAAATTATCGTGCGATAAATTAATTACAAATTACTTGCTAATATTGTTGTAGTTAAATGTAATTGATAATATTACTCATATTTTGGTGATAAGGACTAAAAAGGAATTAAAATATAAAATATATGAACTAAAAAAACCATTTAGGAATTAAAAGAGAATTAAAATACAAATGATAAGGACTAAAAAAATTACATTCAAATTACAAGAACTAATAAAGAATTAAAATGTAAACTATATGAACTAAAAGAGAATTAAAATACAAATGATATGGACTAAAAATTCACTTTTAAACTATAAAAATTAAAAAGATAAAAATCGTGAAACTAGATAGAACAAATAAGTAATTAAACCTAAATTTATTGTAAAGAATACATTAATGGATTTGATTACTTTATACTAAATAATGCATTTAAAGCATATAATTTTATGATTAGTGAATAAATTTTTAATAAATATTTATAAGAGAAAAAATAAATTGGTAATAAATATTTATAAGAGAAAAAATGAACTTGCTGAAATAGATAAATCAATTTACGTGATGTTATTTAGTTTAATAAGAAATTTAGAGATTTGAAATGTGAGTCTTGTGTATGTAATTGTGTTAATAAATGTTTAAACTTTGCATTTATAATCATGTTAAATAGTCTGATGCTTTAATCAATTGTATTCTTCAGATAAGTTTTGTCAAAAGAGAGTGAGAAAAAGAAATAAGACAAATGGGAAAATTACCTACTCCATAAAAAAAAAACGTGTCAAAACAGGTTGGAGCGTACTCGAGTGCATAAAAGCAAATTTGACCTCTAACACGAGACATGATGTGTGGGAAAAACTAGATAAACAAGTTGTTTTATCATACCAATTTGACAAGTTAGTGGCATGTATTATATGTTGCATAAAATATTGAAGTTAGAGAAACTAACATGCGATAAAGCATCCAAATTCTGTGTAGACTTTGTTCCAAGTTAGAATCCCAACTCCTAAAACACCTTTTAAATCCTAGGAGGGTTGATTATGGAAAGTCAGTGATCCATTACATAAAATAAGTCTGTTTAATTTGTTAAATTCTAAAAAGACTTTGTTCTAAATAATAGTTAGGTGTTAGCTTGAAGGGACTCCTGTAAAATTACTTGAGATTCAGTCAAAAGCAACTCAGAAAAAAAATACTTGTATTTTTATAAATGATAATGAAACATGGTGAGTTTGTCAAAAAATATACATAATCACAATGCTAGAGACAAACCAGTATCAAAATTTATGTGTTATTATGCTTTCTTATCTATTTTTTTTATCTAATTGTTAATTATGTTTCGATTTAAACACCTGTTTTCAAAAGGATTTGATAGTACAAAGCTTTTAAAAAATATTATTTGTTCCTTTTTATATGTTTCACATATGAACTTACTTTAGTAAGAGGATACCATCAATTGCAAAAAAGGTTTACTAAAAAAATTTCAAGAAACACAATTCAATTTCCTTTCACGTCTCTCCTTATTTCTTTAGTAACTAAACCTCTAAAAGATTATCTCTAAAGGAAAAAGGGTACTTGTACAAAAGACGAAGAAAAAATTATACAAATCAGAATATTTTATAAAAAGAAAAGAAAAAAATACTAATAACAAACAAAAGTCACGTTTAAATTTAAAAAGTCAATTTTAAATGTCATATTAATTAAATGCTTTTTTGATTGCTTAAGGTGTCTTATGGGGTTTGAGGATAGCATCGAAGTCACTTATAAGACATCATGGCTTCTAACATGATTTTCAATCTATTGAAGATTTTTCCGTAAAGAGATTAAATATAAATGTCATATTAATTAAATTTAATAAGTCAATTTAAATGTCATATCAATTTATAGTAGAGTTTGTAGATAGCATTGAAGTCTTCTATGAGACACCATGGCTCTGTAACATGATTTTCAGTCTACTAAAGATCTCTCCATACAGAGATTTGTTGATGAGCATGAGGGCTTACACAAAATACCTATAGTCAACCAAGGTTGAGCATTAGCTCGTTTAACTTTCAAGTGAACAAACTAATATGTGTAGGCCAACACCTCCATCTTACAAAAATAAGAATACTAAAGGTACCAAGTTCCTCCAGTGGTCTTATGCATCCACAATGAACGAATTATCTAGATTATTTCTAATGATAATCTACCTTGTCATGCTTATACTCACATGGGTTTCCCAAAGGAAAATCAACGCAACATTTTATTCTTTTAACAAGTCCTTAATAGTTTGGAGAAACTTTTAGTTCTTACACCCTTGCAATTCCAAGAAATCATATTCATTGACAAATAAGTTTGTTAAGAAGTATCAACCCCCTTATGAGCACCATTATAATGAACAAAAATACTTGAAATAACATTTCTTATAAGGATCCCACAAAAGTATGAACACCCTGATGGCTGAAGATTTGTCTCTAAATGATAGAAAGTTATCCAAAGAGCATAAGGACCTAGAAGCACTTCATGAGTTGAAGGGTCCAATGATAAGATCCAAAGTCAAGCTTCTACAAGAAGAGATGATCAAGAGGATCAAGAATGGACTACTCATCAAAGGCAAGGAAGGAAAAAATTACAAGAAGTTGAATTGGAGCACTTTGAAGATTGGTAAACAACTCGCTTAGCGACACCAGCTCGCTAAGCTCAATTCCAGAGGATAAATTGTGCTTAGCGCGAATGTCTCGCTTAGTTCAATTCCAATCCAAGAAAAAAATTGCGCATAGTGCGAATGCCCTGCTTAGCGAAAACCTTCCGTGGGAATTGTTGAAAACATTCATTTTTTGTTGTAAGGGGGCTTTAATGTATAATGCAAATTAGGCTTAGACTGTGCATTTAGGTGATTATGAGTTGTCCTAATTACCTTCATTTGTTGGTTCTATAAATAGTCAAGGGCTTCTCATTTGTAAAAACTTTTTGTGTAATTGAAATTAAGCTTATGCTTAGAGAGAGCTTTAGCCTCTTCTTTGGTTTTTTTTTTTTATTGAAAATCAAATTGATTCTTATTAAGGAAGTTATTCCTTTGTGGCGAATCCTCCTTGGTTTATCGATTCTCCGCAGATCATGACATTGTTTTGTTCATCTTCTCCATCTTTTCTGTTTTTATGTTCTTGTGTTCTTAGAAGATCATCAATGGTGTTCTTGAATTTGCATCCAGAACGATTTGAACCTAGTGTTCATGGCTTGGATTGCATTACTAAAGTTTTGATGATGCCTATCGTTATAAAATAATAAACCATGCTTCCTTGTCTCTTTTATTTTTATTGCTTGTGTGTGTATGCATGCATTAAAAATAGAATGTCTATGTAATTAAACTTATCTAAGCACCCTTTGAGTAAAATTGGTGTAAGAAACAATTGAGATAAAATATGAAGAAAAACAAGTTTGAAATTCATAAGTTTTGAAATGAAGAACAATATAATTTATTATTGAACAAAATAATCAATCATCTCAAAGTCGGGAGACTTAAGATTTGTGAAGGTGCATAAATAATCGATTAGTCACTTAGGATAATCGATTATTTGATCCTTGAGAAAGCCCATCTTTCATAAATAATTGATTATCTCACCAAATAATCGGTTAATTTGTTCTTTGTGATGCCTAAATGACCTCAAAAATAAAATAATTGATTATGCCAAGGCTTAATCAATTAATGTTATTTTTCTTATATAAATGTGAACTTATGATGAGTTGTTTTACACAACTCTCTGAAATCCAATTAGTGCATATACTAATTTCTAAGAGTGTGAGATCTACAAGAGTGTATTTTTGAAGGTTCACAACAAAGATTCAAGAACCGTCAAGTTTAAAAAAATGTGGATAAATAAAAAAAAAGGTTGTTATGGTAGTTTTCTTTAAAGAAATAGGACAAGTTTTGTTTTATTTCTTATCAATCACTTTCGGGTGATATATTTTCTTTTATTTTCTACTTGTGTAATTCTTTGAATAGGATTCTAGAAAGTTTTCATGTGGTAGGGTTCTATGTGGTTTGTAATCATTGTAATTTAATCAGCGAAAACTCATACTAAAAGTTGTATGTGTAACTGGATGTGGGTCACGAAATGATTGAACCAATATAAGATTCAAGTGTGTAATCATTGTTTCTCTTATCCTTCTACATCTTCTATTTAGACATATTTATTTATTCTGAAGTATTGATCTTTGCATTTCATATTTGGTTATAACATTAAGAAAATAAAAAACCAAAACCAGCACCTACACTATCTTTGCTTCGAAGATTAAGTTTCATTTGGGTCTTAAAATAACAGTTTTCGTTCATTCGAAGAAAGTTTTTAGAAAAAAGTTTTCAATTCCAATTCACCCCTCTTGGAATTTAGCCATTGCTTTCAACAAAGCAAATATTTCTTCATATAGGTTTACCACATATGTGGAAAGAGTGGGGTCTCAATGAATCTGGATACTCTGATGGCTTTCCACCTCTCATTGACACCTCTTCATATTAACTTTCAAGCAATAAAAAGTCCTCACTTCTCACTTGCCTTTCGTAACCATATCTCATTCCATGTATACTCCTTATATGATGTGCCAAACCATGCTCAATTTTTCGCATAACAGCCTTATATGATGGGTCCCCTTCAAATTAGCAACTCTATCAGGTATCTTTATTATACTTACTCGATTTTCGTTTCCAAGAACTTGCTAGGCCATTTTTCCTCCCTAGTAAGTTGCATATTTCTCGCTTCTTTTTTTTTTTGTTTATCTCTTTTGGTCACTGGAATTAATGTCTCTGTATCATTGTTCACGTGAATCAAATTTGAAAAATACTCATATTTGTTCACGTGATTCCTTGTTTACCAACAATAAATTCATGCGTGTTCCAAGATTTAATGTGACATTTGGATCACCTTAGTCAATATTTTATGATCATGTTTCACCAAAATTCATAACTTGTAGTCCCTTATCAACATTGAATTCATGACACTAACATGGGGTGTCAATATTATCCTCATGAGGCGTGGTGACATGGGCAATATTCAACATAAGACTGGCATCAACAGCTTTATTTGCCAATTCGACATCCAACTTGATGAGATCTTCATATTGTGTGGTCTTTTGGTTCAACAAAACTCTTTGCTGAAACAAAAAATAGTCAAATATATTTGAATAGTAATGATTTAATTTTTAATATTTTAATTTAAATTTATGTGTAAAATTATTATTATTATTATTATTATTATTATTATTATTATTATTATTATATAAAAGATACTGTGCTGATTAAAAAATATAATATATATATTTATATATTTTGCTAAAATTAATATATTACTGAATCATATATTTAATATATATTTTGTTACTATATAGTGGGTCGGCGACCCACCGCTAGATTCATAGCCGGAAATAATGTCGGACGCGCCAATTTGAGGCGCTAGCCGGTAAGACTCAACACTTTATATATATATATATATATATATATATATATATATATATATATTACTTTTAAGTCCTATTAAATTATATTTAATTATAAGCCATATAAAATAATTTTCAATAATTTCGTGGTAAAATAAATATTTTTTGAATAAAATTTATATTATGAAATTGAAATTTTTCTACTAAACATTAATTTAAATCTAATTAATTAATATATTTATTATAAAATAAAATTTTGGTTCTATGTTTAATAGTGTCATATACAAAAAGAATTGTTATTAATATTTAGATAATAATTTTAATTTTTTACATTAATATATATTAAAATTAATATATTAAATATATTTTTATTATAAAATAGTTTTAAATTACTTAGATAAAAATACCTTAAATTAAATTAATTTTATTTTTTTTTAATGGTAAAGACAGCAAACACCATTCATGGGTGACATTATTATTCGAGTTAGGTAAGATCGTGATAATTTTCTTTCTCCAAATATTTATCACAATTTCATCTCTAAAACTCAACATTTTTTTCTTTTAATTTATATAAAATTATTTTTACTTATAAGTCATATAAAATCTTTTTAATTAATTCCATAAATAAATATTTATATTCTGAATGTAATTTATTTTTATTTTAAAATGAAGTTGACATTTTTATACGAAAGCATTAATTTAAATTTAATTAATTAATATATTTATTATTAAAATAATATTTCAATTTTATGTTTAACAACTTCATTTTATAAAATTTTGTTGATTAATATTTTCATAACAATATCAATTTTTTCATAAATATATAATAAAATATATTGATATACATTAAAATATTTTCATTATAAAATAATTTTAAGTTATTCATTGACTATTTCACCGGCGCGAAAAAATTTCGGTCAAAGAAAGATACACACAAACACAGAGAAATTAAATGTTATTTATACTGCAAAAAAGCCACACACTCTTCAGCACGATTTTTTTTTCCTACTGAAAATTTTGAATATTAGAGAAGACACACACTTCAAAAAAGCCATTGACAAGTATCTTTTTATTGGTGTTTTTCTTTCTCCAAATTTAATTAGCATTCGCCGAAGTCTTTTTTTTCTGTTTGTTGAAAATGAATTTAGAAGTTACCTAAAGAATCGTTGATTTTCAATATTTACATTCATCAGAAAGAATCAAATGAACCACCTATGGACAACACCATCACTTGAATAAATGCTTTCATTCTTTTTGACCCAACACCTATTTTCGTTTTCAATGAAAGAATCATAATTTCCCATATATGCAAATATCTGCAGCTAAAAAGAAATGTTCACTAAAATTCTCTCCTTAAAATTAATTGATTTTAACGTTAATAAAAAAATAGTTTTTCTTATCAGCATGTTATTGATATGAATTACTTATTTATCATTTATTGATAAAAAGAATTGGTTGAAAAATCATATTAACCACTTTTAATAGAGTTCATTGTCTTAACTGCATTTTTTATTTTATCCACACAAAACCCAAACTAAGACCTTACTTAGAATATGTTGCTAGAATAGAATCGTTTTCTTTGCTATCCAAATATTTACACCAAAACGAATATTGCCATGAACCCACCAAATGGACAAATCAATATCAAAATCTATAAACAAAAAAATTACTAGAATCTTTATTTCAACCACTTCCAATAAGTTGAATCAGAAAGATTCTTTATAAGGAGTTGGAATAGGATTACATTGCATCATCATGTATGATCCAATGGCAATGATTAGGAGCTTAGCTTGCATGGAGTTCGTGGGTGTGCTTTCAATTGCATGTGTCACCTCACACTTTCTCAGACCAAATCTTTTGAAGTGTGGCAAGGCAATCACGTGGCTCATGATGATGAGGCTATATAGTGTATATGCTTCAATGTTTGTTTCGTAAGGCCAACGGTCCAACTTGTTCTGCCCATCTTTATTTTGTATGTCTACTCTTTTCATTATGGAATAATCATTCTAGAAAAATTAAATAAAATAAATCTTCTCTTTTATATTGCTATCAGATGTTTTTATAATTGTCAGCTTTAAAATGTGATTAATTACGTACTTATTATTAGTTTTATATATGTTTGGATTGGTAAAAAAAAAAAAAAAGGTTACAAATGCTTTTAAAAAGAAGTATGTCTTATAAAGATTGAGCAGGATAATTAATACTGTATTTTTGGATTAAGTCATACTTTCATTGTCAAGATATTCATATATATATATATATATATATATAATATTAATATTAATATTGACCTTTAAATGCATTGCTCTCAAAATTGCATTCTCTGATGTTTATCTTCTCATTCATAAGAAGGACTCACTTACCACCAAAGTGACCAAACTTAACTCGTTGATAGATTTTGTAAATTTTATTAGGCATGAATTTGGTTTTGTAGGTTGAAAGTTTTTTTTTTAAAAAAAAATATGCAATGCGCACTAGCCTCAAATAGGTAACGTTGAAGAAAATGCATGTATTACAACACATTAACCAAAGGAGACAATAATGGGGAGATTAACCGATGATTTCGTAAGTAGAAGGTATTGCATATTTGCATATCAAATAAATGCATATTATTCTACCTTTTTTCTTCTTTTTAATTTATCTTTTACCCGTTTATCAGTGACTATTAATATCTAACATGGTCATTGTATTTTCCTTCGTTACTATACTTTTTTATATAAATTAAAATGTAATTTTTGTCTCTTTATTTTTTAAATTTGTGATTTTAATTTTTTTTTATTTATAAAATTTTAGTTCTCTTTCTCAATTTCAGATCTGAGTATCTACTTTTTTTAATAAATTAAGCATAGCAATTAAATAATTTTTAAAAAAATTGTCACGTGAATAATAAATAGACATGTGTTAATCAATATTGTTTATAGAACACATAGATCGATCAACATTTAAAATTGATCACAACACTAAAATTGTGAATTTTTTAAAAATGAAAAACGAAATGTCTTAATTAAAAAATAAAAAACTAAAATTACAAACTTTTTAAAACTACATCATAAAAATTTTCAATTAAAAAATAGAAAGACTAATATAACATATTTGAGAAAATAGGAGAATAGAAAATACATTTTAAATTTTTTTCTTATTAATTTATGGATCTTACAAGATATTTCTTTCTCATTAAATGATTTGTGACTCTCTTTTCACATAAAATTGCAAATTTGATATTTTTAATTAATGTATTTTAAAAAGACAGTTTAATCTGTAATTACACTACTACAAAACATGTTTACTACGACGCGCCAATAACATCGGTTGGTAGAACCGTCTTTGAAGTTAATGAGATGACAGTATCGTAATTAAATTGTAAGTTTAAGGACGGTTATTAAAAAATCCGTCGTAGTTAAACTCTGTACAAAGATGATTTTACCTGACCGTCTTTGAATGCCTATACTTTTCTCGTTTCTCTCTCTCTCTCTCTTATCTTATCTGACAGCACAAATCCTTTCTTTCTCTCTCGCTTTTCTCTCTTTCCCTCTCTCTCTCTCTCGCTTTCTCTCTCTGGCGGAGGATGGCGTGGTTTGCACTTTCGCATTCGGGGGTAATGGGAAGTATTTTGAGAGTGTGAACGACAACGCTATGGAGGCTAAAAATCACGGTGGCGCCGCATATGGAGACTAGAAATCACGACAGCGTCGCATTTGGAGGTCGGAAATCACGGCAGCGATGCTGCTTCACGGAGGTTCCTAACAAATGATGGTTTTTAATTCTTCTTTCCTCTATTTCTTTTCTCTTTGCACTATTTTTTTTGTCGTTACAGATGTTTTTATTTGACAGAGATTGTGTTAGCATCTATAGTTGGGGTTTTTTAGGCTTATGAGTTATGTTATTGTTTTTTGTTCTATATTGTGCTGGTTGTCTGAGTGTGTTAATGTTGCAAGAGTGATTTTGAGTTCTAACAGAGAAGGTTGGAGCATGAGGGCAGTGTCAGAGATCGATAAATTTCATATCTGAAAGTGAAAACCAAAAGAGAAAGAAGAAAAGAAAAACTGAACAAGAGAGAGAGAGAGAGTTGAAAAAAAAACTTTAAATATTTTTTATTTTTTTCGGTAAAAAAGTTGTTGCTGCCAATCATTTTAATGGTACATGGGTGTACCAAGAAATTCATAACTTCGCCTTAGAACAATTCTGTGAGGAAGACGAGGGCATAACTATCCTACAATTTCATTAAAGAAGCATGTGTAATGTATGTGATGTGTTTCATTTAACAGAATTAACACTGTGAAGAAATAGGAGATGCCTCTATTAAGTCTTAAAATCAAAGTGTAATTTATTCTTATTATTATAATTATAATATTCATTATAATACTAATATATATAAGTGGTCATTTTATTTTTACCTTATTTATCATGGTGTCTTACCATATTGAGTTTTATGGTTTAGTCGAAACCCATCCATCTCTTGTGAGACAAGAATTAAGAAGATATGACTTAACCATCTCTTGTGTGTCAGATTTTCTATGTTTGTTCCTCTTGCTGCAACAACATCTTACTCTTCCAAAACTATTATTGGACTTATCCCTAAAACACGAGTAATATGAGTGAATGATATGCTGAAGGTGACAATAATTAATAAATGATAATTTCTCTTGCTTGCAGCAACATCTTGCTCTTCCAACAGGTATGTAACCTTACAACTTTAAATTTTCAATTAATCCACTTTCCATATAATAATAGTAATAATACCAAAATATAACATAGTCATGATAATTAAAGATTTATAAGTCATTTTTTTAATAAAAAAAAGAGTAACATTTAATGTTAGCAATGTACTAATTTCCAATAAAATTTTATAACAACTTCTTAACTCGAGTAAACCTGTAATATTAATTAATAAAGGTCAAATATGTTTTCGGTTTGTACTTTCAGTGATTTTATTTTTTTCCAGAATTTAAACTTTAATCAATTTAATACTTAAATTTTATAAAGAGTGATGATTTTTGTCATTCTTCATGATGAAAATCGTCTTTGATAAGAAACAAAAATCATTACTTTTCTGAAATTTAGGAATTAAATTGATGAAGATTAAAGCATGAGAAGTAATATCAATTTTTACTGAAAATACAAAAATTAAAAACATATTTTATCCAAATAATAATATAATATATAATTAGTAGTTAATCGTCCACTAGAGCTAGAATTCTTGTAGCTAACTCAATATACTTTTTTTTATAGGTCACTTGACAGCGAGACCATCTGCTTTGTGCAGATCTTAGAGCTTCCAAGTCTTAGCTAACTTAATATACTATTTTAATTTTTTTGTTTAAAAAAACATTCTAAGACGGATATTTGAAAAACCGTCTTAGAATCCTAAGTTTATTTTTAATTTTTTTAAAAAATATATACATTTTAAGACAGTTATTTGACAAACCATCTTAAAATGTAATCCTTTTAAGATAGTTATTTTCTTGAGAATTGTCTTAGAATGTACAGTTTTTCTAAGACGGTTTTTTAAGAACCGTCATAGAAAGTTTTGACTTTCTATGACGTTCGCTATAAAATCGTCTTTGAATGTGTTGCAGAACCGATGTAGAAACATCTTTTTGCAATAATGTTAATTCGTAATGTTTCTAATTCTAAACCTAGTCTTCCACAGCTATATCCTCCTTCTCTAATCATCACTCTCATGGTGGCACAACCATGAGAACCTATGAACACTGTCATCACCATTGCCATCACTGCAGCCACCCTTCCCCACCCTCTGACCCTCCATGATGTCACTCCTCTGATCCCAACTCGTACTCCACAACAATTGATTCGGACTCCATCCATCCTCCTAATCTTCTTTCTTTCTCTCTTTCTCTCTCTCTCAAAACTAGTTACCAGACGCATTTGGAACCATCTTTCCCATCTCAACATCAACCCCATGCCAACGCATCTACCAGATGCGTGCTTGGATGAGATATGCAAAATCTCTTTTCCCTCTTTGTGATTGTTTGGTTCCCTTCTGTTGCCATTTTTCTCTGTGTTGTGGTCATATCAAGTGTGTTCTCTCTGTTAGTCTTTTGCATGAGGTTCCAATTTGGTGGTGGCGATCGAGGGGAAGGAAGGTGGTTGCGGTAATTTTCAAGGGTGGAGCATTTGGCTTCTTCACAAAGACGACATGGGGTGTCGGAGCTCTGACTGGCAATGATGTAAGAGAACAATGTGGTTTAGTGAAAGAGAATGGAGATTTAGGGATTAATTATGGATTAGAGTCTTTTTAAAATACATTAAATTAAAAATAAAATAAAAATATCAATTTTACAACAAAAATCCTTAAATTTTAATTGAGAAAACAAAAAGTTAAACTTAATTATTTTGAGTGACAAAATAAATTACGTAAAATTATATAATCAAGCAATACATAACATCCCTTCCTATATAACTTATTTTAAATTTATACTAAAATAACGGTCAAATGTTTTTCCTTCAATTTGAAAACTACACGTTACCTAAAAAAATCCTCAATATTTTTCTGTCCAAGCTACTTGAGACATATGAAGATCTAATCAATATTGAATGGATTCATTCAACATATCTTGAAGTTTGAGATTTGATTACGAGTCTATCCTCTTAAATATGGAATCTCTCTACTTACCCATTTTCCTTATCTTATTTAAAGGTCAACTTTATTATGCAAGGTACCTATAAAAAAAAAACTTTGTTATGGAGAGTTTACATGTTTTGTTATATGAGTGCTTTAGTCTAGATAAGGGCTAACTTTCAAGTGCGATCACTTCATTTCATTCGATTCTCCCATATAATTGTTGATCATATTTATCTCTCTTTTAACTTAATTAACTATAAGAATGTCTTTATAAAAAAAAATATTTCCTCTTTCGTGACCACACACACACACACACACACACATCACCTAAAGGAAATCACTCATTAGTAGTTAGCAAACATAATGATTAGTTAGTCGACAAACTTTTTATACCAACAATATGTAAATATGATTAGTGGTGTATACTCATAATTAATTCATTCTTCAATTGAAAAGAGTATAACTAAAATTAAATAAAATTTTTACACTAATTTTTTGTAACAAAAAATTAGTTATATATCTTGAATAAGGCTGAGAGAGGATATTTGTTAGGAACATGGTTACACTATGCTATGCTAAACTACACTAAATAGGTACTGGACAATTCTTCTCTGTTTTATTCATGATTTGTGGTATTTATAATTTATAATGAAATACACGTGATGGTTGTTGCTGCCAATCATTGGCAAGTTAGTGCAAAATATTTGAAGATAACAGAATTGGGTAAATATCCTAGGTGGTTATAATAGAATGTTGATATGGTGGTGAGATTACTTTTCGAGATTGACAATCGTGCCCTGCATTCCTTCACTCGTAATCTCTGAGGTATGTTGGCTTATTGACTATCCTCTTGGGCCTGTTGACTTGTGCGCAATTGCTATCAACACTCTCTGCTGGAAAAAAACAACCTTGCCCTTGATGTTGTAAAGGGACTTCCAAACCAAAGCAAATGTGTTGGGATCATCAAGGCTAAAACTTGGCGTCAAAAGGGTAGTCTCAAAGAGAAGCAACACATGGTCTTTCACAGACTTACCATTCTTGTCAGCTTCAACTCTCTTCCTCAACTCCTCCATGATACCATTGTCTGGGTTGATCTCCATGGTCTTCTTGCTAGACATCTGGCCACTCATGCTGCTGTTTCTCAAAGCCTGAGCCTTCATGATCCTCTCCATGTTTGTGCTCCGTCCGTATTTACCAGTTACCAAACAGCAAGGAGAATCCACATGATGATTAGACACCACAACTTTCTCCACCTTGTCACCAACACATCCTTGATCACATGGCAAAGACCCTCAAATTTCTCCTTCAATTCTTCCTTTTTTTTCTTCTCGTCTTCACTCTCGTCAAGTTTCATGCCTTCCTTAGTAGCAGAGACCAACTCCGTTCCCTCAAATTCCTTATGCTAACTAACAACATACTCATCAATAGCATCAACCATGTAGAGAACCTCGTACCCCTTCTTCTTAAGCTTTTCAAGAAAAGGGGAATTCTCAACAACTTTCTTGCTTTCACCAGTAATGTAGTAGATGTCATTCTGCCCTTCCTTCATCCTGGTAACATAGTCCTTGAGGCTGGTCATCTCATCACCATTCTTAGTGGGGTGATACCTGAGCAATTCAACAAGCTTTGTCTTGTTATGAGAAACCTCATGAATACCAAGTTTCAAATACTTAAGGAAGGCTTCATAAAACCTGTTATAGTCCTTCTTGTTCTCCACAATTTCAAAGAACATCTCAATGCATTTCTTGACCAATTTTAGGATCTTGTTCTGTTGCAACATTTCTTTAGAAATGTTGAGAAGAAGATCCTAAGAATCCAAAATACCCTTAACAAAGCTAAGATATTTTGGCATTAACTCCTTGCAGTTGTCCATGATGAAAACACGAAGGACATACAATTTGATTTTGTTAGGATTCTTCCTAGTGTCAAAGAGATTAAAAGGTGCCCTCATGGGGATAAAGAGGACAACCTTAAACTCCTGGTGACCCGCAACAGAAAAATTCTTAACAGGCAGATGCTCTTCAGTTTCAATTCTATTAGTTGTCTCAGCGGTTAATCCTTTTTCTGCCACCATTTCTTTTCTTAGCTGTTGAAAAGATTGTTTGTCTAACTTGTCAATATTTGAACATATTGTCCTAAAATTTTCACGAGGTACTCTACGTATTTGCAGCATGCCATCTAGTAACTTTCTATCATTCAACTTTATCTCACATTCCCCAATGTCCAACTCATTAACTAGTTCAGTCAAAATCCTAACAACCTCAAAGTCCGGACCCATAATTTCAGACACGCTAGGATTACCAGCAGTATCAAAGTCACATTGATAAAATTCACGATATCTTCCCTTGGATGAGTTATTCACTCTGTAAACCTTGGCTATTTGGTACCTTTTGAAAGATGTCAGACCATTCATAGCCACAAACCTCGCAAAGGGAATTGTCAAGTCATACCTCAAAAAAAGAAGCTCCCCTTCAGATGTGACACCAACAATCTTTCCTTCCTCGTCAAATTCTACCTTGCACTCAGGCTTGTTCAACATATATGTTTCACCATAAACAACACTAAGTTGTGAAAATGCCTGGGGAAGCTCTCCTAAACCATATAAAGGATATATGTAAGGTGACCCTCCTTGAAAGTGTACAAGAGACTCTGCATATAACTTTATTCTCTTCACAATGTCCAGTGCTAGCTCAGCCAAGTAGCGATCATCGCTATGAAGCGCCAAAGCATGACCAATGAAGTCTATAGTGTTATCATCAAGGCCATATTATGCTATTAACTCTTTAGTAGTCACTCTTGTCAAGTCCAACCCCTCATGGGTCTTGGGATCACTCTCATTGTATTTTTGCACATAAATGAAAAACTTATGTGTCCAGTGTTTTGCAAATAGCCCCATAAGTAGGGACTTCAAGGTCTCCATGTCGTTTGCAGGCACCTTATGAACCTTTCCTTTATTAAACACATAGCTTCCATCCACAGCTTTGAAATAGAGATACTTGGTAACATTGGCATGTATAAGAACCCGCACCAAATTTCCATTAGCCATAATAAACTTAGGGTTCATATGAATGTTGTAGTCTCTGCTAGTGCCCAAATATAGAAGAGACTTGTCATCTCCCCTGAATCTCTTTCAAAGCTGAATAAGATTGAGAAGAGTGGAATCTTCTCCATAATAGTTCCTATCCATATGCAGAACCCTGAGGCCAACGACAGAGAGAAGACCGTTGAGAATGCACTCCTTGAGACCCGTACCCAACATGTTCACATCGTACTCCTCATCCATGCCCAACATATGCCGAAAACATGGTTTTGGATTTCTGAAATGAGAAAGAACAACAATGGATAGACACAAAAACACAACACAAAAGTGTGATTGGCTCTAGAGGATAATGGTCTCTCTATGATTAGTAAGACCAATGGCCTGAGAAACGTGTGCTTCCCTTGTTGAATCGGTCTTGCCATAGAACTCCAACACAAGTTCTAGGGTGTTCCTTCTGTTGTTGAAGTTGATGCACTAGCCACTTCGGCTTGTCTTGTCGCGGCTCCTTCGTCCACCGTTGATGTACCCTTACTGAGTGTTGGTGTGGCGACCACGAGTGCTCCTACAATATCGCCTCCTCTTTCTTCAGCTCCACCGGTTCCACCCTTTGCTATGTTGGCTTCAGTGTCCCCTTCCTCCTTTTCTTGCCCCCATGTGTCTTTGGATCACCTGTACACCTCCAACAATGTTGATTCACTGTGGGGTGAAAATTACAAGCTGAAGCAGAAGACCTCTATTGGCTTCATGTCAGCCTTTGGTAAGAATCTTATTTGGTTAGCTGGGGTGGAGAATGCTACGGATTCTACCAAAATTTTCCTCCAGAGAAGTTTGGCGATTTTGGAGGAGAATGGACAATGACACCAAGAGGCTCTACGCAAGGTGGCATCCTTGGAGATAGAGGTTGCCAAATGGAAGGCTACTGCTCGCACAGTCTTAAGAGTGGAGCACCCCAAGGTAGCTAACTCCATCATTGCCTTCGTCGAAGCTGTGAGGTCGAACCACCAACTGTCTTCCAAGGTTGGCAGTCTCTTGGCCAAGTTGTTGTGCACCAGGTTGGACGGTAATGAACTATCTGCATGCTACAAGGGCTTGTAGTAAGAGAAAAAGGACTTGGCAAGGTGGAACATATTGCAGCAAAGAGGGATGAGCTTGCCAAGGTGGTTGTTGAGTTAGAGGCCCGACTAAAAGAGTTGATGTCCAAGCTAGAGGAGTCTGTTAGTCGTTATTTACGACTAACTTTTGTGTTGAAAAGTGTCATGAAATTTATATCTTTTCCCCAATTTATGGTTCTTTTTGTAGGTTTGTACATATTTTTATATTTAGTTTAATTTCACTCAGTAGATATTCCCAATATTGTGAATTTATGTGGTTAAACTTCAGTTTCAGGCTAAAGGATGATGAAGAAGAAGGTTGAAGCAGCTGGTGTCTCACTAAGCAAGGCATATGCGCTTAGCGAGTAACATCCGCTAAGTGAGGCCCTTAGCTCGCTTAGCGAGTTGGGAGAATCTGGAAGAGAATATGTCATTCATGCACGCACCTAACGCGCCATCAGCTCGCTCAGCGAGTCATTTGTCTCTTCTCGCGCTCAGCGCGCCCAGCTCGTTAAGCGAAAAATTCACTAACTCCCGCTTAGCGAGAAAATGGCGTTAAGCAAGCCTTCAAGATCAAAAAGCCCTTAAAAGATTGAAGTTGGCGAAAAATGAGGAGAGACGTAACAAAGTCGAAAAATAGAGCAAGAGATAAGAGCTTGGATGAAAAGCCTCATCCTTTGAGAGATTCTTAGTTTAGGATTGATTATTAGGTTTTTAGAGGTGGAGGAGACATCCCCACCACTTTGTAATCTTAATTATCCTTCAAAAACCTATTCTTAGGCTGAAAGGTGCTAACTTGCAATGGAAGGCTAAATCTCTTGTTGGGGATTTCTACTGAACTTTGATGTAAAAATCTTTTACTATCTATTTAAAGTTGTTTTTATGTGTTCATTGCTTCTATCTGCACTTAATTCTTGCATGCTTGTGGCTTGATCGCCCATTTGTGTGTAAAGTTAGGATTTTTCGCATTAGAAAGTGTTTTAAATTCTTAGAACTGGATAGAGCGGGCTAGAGAACTATATGTATGGACATGGAGTGCAGTGATTTAGTTTATATTATGTCGTAATCGTAATGCAATTCGTTTAAGTTAAGTTCGACGAGGGATCTAGAACAAAGTTTAGATAGAGTTAGACCCATTCACTCGAGGGATCCTGGTTTGGGTAGTTTTTTTCGGCATAGAACACAAAAAACAACCTTAAATAGAGAAAAATACTCAATAACATCAAGTAGGTTCAGTAGAAAGACCCAACGTTTTTAATCATCTGTTTATCTCTCACCTTTAGATAGTTAATTTTGTAGTTAAATTAGAACTGTAGACACAACTTCTTTTTATATTTACTGGCTTTATACAAATGTTTACCTACTGAATGAATGCTCTCTGAATGAAACAAGTTCTATGTTATTCGATACTTGATTCTTACCATTTTATACTACTTGCACGACTCAGTACACTTGCTCGCAATTGGGAGAGTGCGAACAGAGTCCGAGCTATAGGTGGCTAAGGAGAGGAGGCCAACAAGGAGGTTGTGGAGCAGCATGAAAAAGGCTTTCAAAAGGCCGTCAGGCAGGCTAGGTTCTTCGCCAAGGACCTTGACTTCGGTCTTTTTTACCCTTTCAAGGATGTGAATGATGGTGTTCTGCTTTACGAGGAAGATATTGTTGCTGAGGAAGAGGCTAGTGAGGAGCAGGATGCTAATGATGTCGATGTTTAAGCTACTTTTTGTTTATTTTCTTCTTTTCTTCATTGTTGGATTTTGGCCGCATAGGTCTTGTAATGATGACAATTATTTTTTTTCTTCAATGCACATGTTTTTCCTTTATTGATGAATTTTGCATTGCTTATATGTCTTGTGTGTTTGCCTTTGTCTATGCAATGCTCTGTTACTTATGGTAGTATGAATAGGACACCATGGTGAGAATGGATTCTTTGACGGTGTAAGAAGTAAGACCTTGGTGATGTAGGAAGCAAGGCCTTGGTGATGTAGGAAGCAAGGCCTTGGTGGTTTAGTGTGAAGTAAAGAAGTAGATGAAATCATCTTAGGTTTAAAGAAGTAGATGAAATCATGCAGTGGTGCTTCCTTTTCACTTTGCGGAGTTTCTCCTCTGATGTTTGTTAGGAGTTAGTGTGATTTACACCTGGTTGAAGCTCTTGTCAACCAGTCTAGTGATAGTTCGTCTTATGGAACCTGGACCTTTGAGTGTGGCCATTGTGGTTCTTGAGGAGTGAGCTGACCAAGGAAGTCTCTTGGGTTTTGTAGGAGTGCATACCAAGGGTGGACCTTGGGTGTTTGTACCAATGGCGGACCTTGGGTTGTTAATGTTCCTGCATACTTGTATTCTTGCAAAGATAAAAGTTAGGAATAGAAAAGTTTGTCAAGGGTAGACCAAGGTTGAAACTTGAATTTAACGAGCCTTGGATCAAAGATGTGCTTGCCCTAGGTTTTGAAAAGCCTATAGAGATGCATCGAGGCTTACCAAGGACAGACCTTGGGTTTTATGAAGTTGTGAGACTCACCAAGGGAAACCTTGGGTTTGACGAGCCTTTGGAAAACCAACAAGAGACGCGTCCGTCCTGGATTTTGGCCAGACTCACCAAAGGCGAACACTAGGTTTTGCAAGCCCTTTGGAGAAACGACCTGTAGGACTCACCAAGGGTGAACCTTGGATTTTGTGAGCCCTTTGGAGAAACGATTAGGGAATTTTCCATCTTGGGTTTTGGAAAGACTCACCAAGGGCAAACCTTAGGTTTTGCGAGCCCTTTGGAGAACCAACCAGGGAATTGTCCATCCTGGGTTTTGGAGAGATTCACCAAGAGTGAACCTTAGGTTTGATGATCCTTTGGAGAAATAACCTATAAGACTCACCAAAGGCAGACTTTGGGTTTTGCAAACCTTTTGGAGAAATGACCAGTGACGTGTCCATCCTGTATTTTGGCGAGACTCACCAAGGGCAGACCTTGAGCCTGTGGAGCTATGACCATGGATGTACCTGTCTTGAAGACACAAGAAAATTATAAAAATTAAGGGATGTAGAATTTTATTCAATGTATTTGATTGAGTACAAATTCCCTTCGTTATCCCAAATGTGTCTTGTTAAAACCTCTCAAGCCAAAACCTTGATTTTTCTCTTTTGGGACAAAAGACTTAAGTAGGAAAAAAAGTACAACTTCTGGTCTTGCATTACGTCAACTGAAGTATAACTTCAAGTGGATGGCATTCCATGTTCTTGGAATTTCTTTGCCATCCAGCTCCTATAGTTTGTATGCTTCATTGTCTAAGCTTACTATGATCCTAAATGGGCCTTCCCAGTTGGGACCGAGCTTTCCCGCTCGGGGAGTTTTTCTAGCTTCGCCTCTTACTCGCCACACAAGGTCGCCGGGTTGAAAAGCTCGTGGTTGAACCTTTGTATTGTATCACCTCATTGCTTGGAGCTTGGAAGCTTTTTCCCTAATCCTGGCCATTTCTTGGACTTCGTTTGTTGTCTCGAGTTCTATCCTCATGTTTTCTTCATTTTGTTGTTGCTAAAACAACAATATTCTTGTTGATGGTTCCCCGACTTCAACAGGAATCATGGTGTCTATGTCATATATGAGTCGGTAAGGAGTTTTGTTGGCTGTTATCTGGGGTGAACAATGGTAGGCCCAGAGTATACTAGGAGTTCCTCTTTCCATAGGCTCTTAGACTTGTCGAGTCTAGTGTGAAGGGGCCTAAGGATGACTCTATTGGTTGCCTCTGCCTAGCCGTTGACCTGAGGATGTTCGATAGAGATGACGAGGTGCTTGTTGCCTAGCCTCGTTAGGAAGTCTTCATAGGTCTGAGCTTTAAATTGGGTGTCGTTAATGGTGACAGTGGCGTATGGGAGGGCATACCTACATATGAAATGTATCCAAGTGAACTTCTCCACCTCATTGGCCGTAATTTCTCGTAGTGGTCTTGCCTCGATCCACTTGGTGAAGTAATTGATTGCCACTAGTAGGTATTTTAATGCTCCTAGGGCCTTTGGTAGTGGTTCCAGTATGTCCATTCCCCACATGGCAAAGGGCCACAAGGAGCTCAAACTGTGGAGATTGTCAGGAAGGGTGTGTGGATTATCTGTAAACTCTTGGCATCGTCTGCATCTCTTTGGGAAGTCAAGGGCGTCTCCCATGAGTGTTGGTTAATAGTAGCCAAAACGTACCACCTTTGTTGCAAGGGAGCGCCCCCCTGTATGGAGACCGCAAATCCCTTTGTGAAGTTCTCTCATGACATAATTTGCATGTTGGCTGTTTAGGCACTTTAACAAGGGTGCTAGTCCTTTTGGTGTCTTCCGGGTCTTGCTCCAGCTTGGTGGTTGTCCGACACTCTGACCTCTTAACAAATTGGGCTAGGTACCCAGCTTGTATGTGCCATTCTATTTTGTCTTTCGAGGCCTAACAATCTTCGATGTTGTGACCGATACTGCGATGATATTTATAGTATTTGGTTGCATCTAACCTTAGCTTAGGAGGAGGTGATGGAGGTAGTTTGATGGGTACCTCCAAGTTGAAAGCTTCCTCGAGAATTATAGTGTGATTGGGCATCAGGTGTGTGTAATGCTCGTATCTGGGCCCTTTTGGGAGAGGCTGAGGCTTGTCTGGCTTGTGCCTCTTATCTGACTTGTGCGAATCGGTCTTGGTGCTTCCTTCCCACTTATCGTGCTTTTGTTCGGCTTGTTTAACCTCATTCCTGAACCTAGACATTTCTTCCATTTGGATGTAGCCTTTGGCTCATTCATGCAACTCGTCCATGCTACTAGGGTTTTTTTTCTCACAAACTATCCGCAAACTTACTAGGCCTTAGTGGTGAGGAGCATAGAGTGTAATGCTACCTCTGGGTTGACATTTTGGATCTGGACAACAATGCATCCAAACCTATCCATGAATTTCCAAAGAGACTCATCATCTGCTTCTCGCAAACTGGCCTGTGCGGCAAATGTCATACGATGAGATCAGTTGGTTGCATATTATGCACTAAGACGCTCGAAAAGAGTGTTGAAGCTGTTGATGGACCTTGAAGGGAGCCTGTCGTACAAGGTCAATGCTGCCTCTTTGAGGGACGTGGGGAAAACACGACACAAGATTGCATCGTCATTGGTGTACAAATTTTCCTGGGTCAGAAAAGCATCCAGATGTTCATCTGAATTAGTGGTCCCATTATACCACTCCAAGTTGAGTGGTTTCCAACCCAGAGGTATGTCAGATTCCATGATGCGATCGACAATGAGGTGTCGACGAGTAGTCCGTCTTGCAGGACGATGGATGTGGGAGAGACTTAGATCATCCTGAGTGTTGACTGTGCGTCGAGGGTGTGATTCCCCTTGAGTGCGCTTAGGCAATGTATGAGCAGAGTGCTCGTCACCCTAGGGGCGTCTCACATGAGCCTCGAGTTGATCGTGGTCATCCTTTAGCTTTCTCAGCTCCTCCTCATGGCGTCGCTTCATCTCCACAATGCGGTTTTGGAGTTGTTGGAGTCTATTGGTATCTAGCACGACTGTTGCAGGAGGATTGAAGCCTTCGAAAGGGGTCTCGTGTTTGAAGTAATACTGAGTGCTAACAATGGGTATGAAAGAAAGAAATAACAAGAGACTGTGGGGTATGTTTTACCGTGGCCCCACGGCAGGCGTCAAATGTGCTTACGAAAATATGGAGATAGGACATGTTAGGGTGGACGTGGCCAAGGTAGGCTTCTGGACTTCGCACGTTGACTGGAGAAAGACCTTTGTTAGGAGGACAAGAAGGGGGACTTGCAAAACAAATGACTTTGACACTCAAGTAAGTATATGAGTTGGGATAATATAGGGAATAAGTATATGAGCAGGTGTGAATGAGTTTGTCTCAAGTGAGTAAAAATGAATGTGAGTTATGTATGCTTGTAGGTGTAAGCATAAGCGTGTTGAGAAAGTAGAGGGAACCTGGTACTTATAGTGTGGAGAGGTAGTTATAGGTCCATCTTGATAGGGGTTGTTACAGCCTTTGCAAATAATCACCAACTTCTAGATAATAGTTGATAACTTATAGATAGAGTTAGAAATAATGTATAACTTAGAGATAAAAACTAGTGGATAATTGATACTTACAAATAATGTGTAGCCTTGTAGATAATTGAATACCTACTAAGAGATAAAGAGATGACAATATATTTAAATAATAAGAGGTTAGAGATAACCTGTTTGTTAGGAAGTCTGGCTGCTAAGGGCTGAGTGTCCGTGCTTTTGTACCAGGGCTGGCGTGGAGGGTCAACATGTGTAATGGAGTGCCATGTAGCATGACACATGTACTTTGTGAACCCTAGACAATACACCATTTAAAGAATTTTATTTTACTTTTTGTCTTAACCCTATAATTCATAAGAAAAAAGACTTTGACTAATCTAGAGTTTAGTATAAGTAAAGTTTGATAAGTAATTATTTTTATTAAGAATCGAATTCGAATAATATTCAAACAATTCAACTTTAACTTTTACATAAAGAAAGAAGGGGAGAAAAATGATTTTCTAATTTACTCCTTTAAAAAAAGAATAAATTAACAAAAAATAAATAAATTAGTAAACTATAACCACAAACTTCTTAAAATACATTTTCCTCTAAAAAAAACTTCTTATTCATGATATGCTTCAATGATCTATCTAGGGTGTAGTGCTCACGCCTTGGAATGGTTGTACTTATAGACTTTGGCCAATTTACTATAGGAATTTTTGCTTTAGTCTGGCTTTTTGGGTCAAGGTGTTATTTAGATAGATAGATAAAAAAATATCGTACTTATTTGGACGAGTAAAAAAGTGGACGATAAATAAATGGATTATGTAAAAAAATTCATTCAAAATAAAGAAAATAAATTTATTTTTTAATATAAAAATATTATTTATTTATTTATTTATGCTTAAAAAATATTATTTAATAATGATTTATTGTAAAAATATTTATTATTTATTTATTTTATGTTATATTATTTATATCACATCTTATTTCTTGCTCTAGATATTTATATTGTTTATAGACATTTTTTATTTAATTTCATTTTTTATATGTATCCAAATAAGATGAAAAAATATTATTTTTTCTTTCATTTTCTTCTACCAAGTAATCTTTAAAATATATATAATTTTCTTTTGTTTTCATTTTTTTTCAAAAAAATTCTAAATTTCCCTGCTTTAGTTATATAGCAAGTATTAAATATTTTTATATGTTTGAAAAAAATTAAATATATTATTTTTATTTAATAGCAGTACTTTTTAAGGAGATAAAAAGATTTATAATATCACATCCAATGTGTATGCTTAAATAAGTTGTTGAAAGTTAAGAAACACTCCCCTTTCTACGGGTTTCTCCACTAGAGTCTCTCCTTAGGTTATAGTAGATGAGTTGATAGTTTGTTATTTAATTGAACTATTTAAATAAATAATCATTGTTTAATTGATTCTATTAATAAAAAAATTATTTTTTCAATCACAAAATTTAATGTGACTTAAGTTAAATACTCAATCTAGTAACTTTAGCATTTGATTTTGTGTGTAAAAATCTTAAACCTATGAGATATTGCGGGACTCACAAATTTAAAATAAGCAACTCGTTTAAGTAATCATACATTATAGATACTCTAAATTAGTTAATAGAAAATTACATTACACTTTCTTTAGCTCAGGCTCAAGATATATGATTAATTTGTTTAAACTTATTTATTAAAAAATATTTACTTTAATAAAATAACAAGCTTTTAATTTATTAGGTTGATTTGTTTAAAGTTTTAAAAATAATTTTAAAATAATCATTTTTTAATAAGCAAATGGGATTTATTTATCAAAATAAACAAAAAAATAACTTTTGTCTAAGCAGAATAAATTTAGACAACCACACTAAGAAAATAAAAAGCTATTTTATTAAAATAAATATTTTTAAAAAATAAGTTTAAACAAATTGACTCATAATTACTGTGTTTGTTAAGACTGTCTATGCTTTAAAAAATAGTTTTCTACTTATTTTAAGAAACAAATCCTATCTTCTCATTAAACAAACACTTTTTTTAAAATTACTTATTTTAAAAGTTTAAAAGATCAATTTGTTCAAACTTAAAATAAATAATTTCAAAATAAGTATTTTTTTTTTAAAAGTGTTTATTTAATAAAATAAGATTTACTTTTTAAAATACATAAAAAATTACTTTCTTAAGCAGAAATAGTTTAACTAAATACATAAGAAAAATATAATACTGTTTATTTTATTAAAATAAGCACCATGCTTTTTTGAAAAAATAAACCTAAATTTAAATAAATTCACCCATTATATGTTCTTCAATTTTAGCTGATAGATAAACAAAATTGTTTTGTGTTAAAATTTTAATGGAAAGAAACTAACTGCTCCGATGCCAGATGCTTATGCCTTTTTTATTTATTTTTTTACAAGAATAAACTTAGTGCATTTCATTTATGACATGAGAAACAATACAATTTGAAATGTCACGACCCATTCTTGGATCATGACTGGCACACAGATTATAATTTTCTTAGTCTGACTAGCCAAAGGAAACTTTACTCCAAATCACAATTAAAAAATCAACTAAAAGGGATTATTGAAAATCCGACAATTCAGATCCAATAGTTAGTTATCAAAGCCAATGATCACAATATATTTCCTTGACATACTATCCAAAATATCAACTAATAGTGATGTTGATCATACATACTAATAATCAAAGTGTCTCAAAAGATTATAATTACACCATAAGCATATATATAAGATAGGATCATCTACATCTCAAAATAAAAATATTTTCTCTATATCTATTACTACTCTTATCTCTATAGCCGCATTATAGTGGAGTCACAAAAAAAATACTTTCCAACAAACGCAATGAGGGCCTACCAAAAAGATAAACAAATTCTTGAGTAAGTCAGGAAATCACAAGAAGTTGGCTACTTAACTACCTGTGTATCTAAGAAAAAAAAATGAAAGAAGGGGGTAAGTCACGAAAACTTAGTGAGAGCATAAAATACAAAACGGATACGAAGGATAGCACAACATAGCACGGGTCTTTACATCCAAAAAGAATTTAAATGAGATTAAATAAAAGCGAAATAAGTACAATTCACTTTTAGAAATTATTGTATACTCCCTTTGAACTTTTAGAATTGCATGTAAACTTGTATTCAAGAACAATAACTTTGTAAACAAACTTTCATTCTACTATGTGCACATAGACCACATTATCTCTTCGTTGTGGTGAATGATAATTATAGAACTACGACATTTAGCTCGTGAGTTACATTATCTCTTCATTCCAGCGAATGGAAATACACACACATATATACTATGAGTGTTTGATTCATAGGTTACACTATCTCTTTGTTGTAGCAAACGGAAAACACACACACACATACTATGAGTATTTGATTTATAGGCCAGACGCCGAGCACCACGATATCCCAGACCAGGTAACGGACGATACATACCCTCACATCAGCTTGCACGCGCTCTCAGGATTCCCTTCATCTGAAACTTTTCGTCTTTATGGAATCATTAATCACGCGCGTCTCACTATCCTCATTGATAGTGGAAGCACACATAATTTTCTTCAGCCACGCATAGCTCAGTTCCTTCGCCTCCCGGTAAAGCCCACCTCGCCATTACGAGTGCTTGTGGGGAATGGCTCAGTCCTTGACTGTAACCAGCTATGTTCTGATACCCCTCTCTCACTTCAAGGTCACCACTTCAATGTTTCCTTCCACCTCTTGCCGATAAGTGGAGCTGATGCTGTTTTGGGTATCGAATGGCTCAAGCAATTTGGGCCGGTTATTACTGATTATACCGCCCTTATTATGAAGTTCCACCATTTGGGCCAGGCCATTGAGCTTCATGCAGACGTTTCAAATGGGCTCGAACCCGTCTCGGCACCCCAAGTCAAGCGCCTGATCCGAACTGGGTCTACATCCGCCCTATTTCACTTAAGCCTACTATCCATAACCCGGCCCAAACCGCCACATCATCATCTTCCTCAACATCATCTTCCCCACCCAGACCCTGCAATAGAAAATCTTCTCCGGCGTTACCACCAAATTTTCGAGACACCAACCACCCTTCCTCCTCCCCGAAACGTCACTCACCACATAAACCTTCTCCCTTCATCCTCCCCCATCAACGTAAGACCATATAGATACCCCCATTTCCAGAAAACCGAGATTGAAAAGCAAGTTTCCGATCTCCTTTCAGCAGGGTTGATACCTACCAGTACAAGTCCATACTCTTCCCCAGTTCTTCTAGTGAAGAAGAAGGATGGAACATGGCGAATGTGCGTGGACTATCGCGCACTCAACACAGTAACCATCCGCGACAGGTTCCCGATACCAACTATCGACGAATTGTTGGATGAACTCGGGCAATCATCTTGGTTCTCTAAACTTGATTTGCGGCAGGGCTTTCACCAGATCCTTATGCATGAACCAGACATTGAGAAAACGGCATTCCGAACGCATCAGGGGCACTATGAATATCGCGTGATGCCATTCGGTTTGAGCAATGCTTCCTCTATGTTTCAAGCTGCCATGAACAGCTTGCTCACACCATTCCTGAGACGCTGTGCTACGGTATTTTTCGATGATATTCTAGTCTATAGTAAGAGCCTATCATTACATGTTCATCATCTGGAAATGATTTTCAAAGCTCTATTAGATGCTCAATTCTATCTCAAATATACTAAGTGTGTTTTCGCGCAAAAACAAGTAGATTATTTAGGCCACGTCGTTTCAGGTAGAGGGGTTGAACCAGAACCCTCTAAGATTCAAGCCATGCTACAATGGCCTACTCCGACTTCCGTCAGAGAACTTCGAGGATTCTTAGGGCTAACGGGGTTCTATCGAAAATTCATAAGAGATTACGCGTCCATAGCCTCGCCACTTACAACACTCCTATGTAAAGATGCCTTCGAGTGGAGTGAAGTTTCCCAAGCTGCCTTTGATGCCCTTAAGTCCGCTATGACTCAAGCTCCCGTACTAGCTCTCCCCAATTTCTTTGAACCATTCATAGTGGAAACAGATGCGTCGCAGACCGCCATGGGTGCCGTCTTAGTGCAAAAGGACCACCCAGTGGCTTTCTTCAGCAAAGTTTTTGGTCCTCGACTAGCCCATGCTTCAACTTACATACGCGAACTCCACACCATAGTCACGGCGGTGCGAAAGTGGCGTCAATACCTCTTAGGAAGATCTTTCACTATCCTAACAGACCACAAGAGCATCCAAGAACTTATGACGCAGGTAATACAAACCCCTAAGCAACATTATTACCTCTCTAAGTTGCTGGGGTTCGATTACACCATTCGATATAAGGCAGGCACTTCCAACATTGTAGCGGATGCTTTATCTCGAGCACCACCACCTTCCAGTCAGATACTGTTACTCTCAGTCCCTCATCTGGACTTCATTTCAGATCTCCGATGATCCTTACATGATGAACAGGAGTTTCAGACATTGCTCTCGAAGGTCCAAGCCCAACCCTCAGATTACCCTGACTACCAAATTCACAATGGCCTTCTCCTTTTTTAGGGACGTATCTGGTTACCAAAAACAAACCCATATATACCTACTATCTTACTCGAATACCATGCAACCCCATTAGGAGGCCACATGGGTGTTGCCAAAACAACACATCGCCTCGAGTCTAGCTTCACTTGGCAGAACCTTAAGGCTGATGTTAAACGTTTTGTTCGAGAATGCAAGGGGTCTGGGAAGATATCTCTATGGATTTTATAACCCATTTACCAGCCTCTCATGGTTACACAGTCGTCCTCGTCATTGTAGATCGCTTCTCCAAAGGAATGCACTTGGGAGCATTACCCGCACACTTCTTGGCTTACAAAGTTGTAACCCTCTTCCTCGATTTGGTGTGCAAGCATCACGGGTTTCCCCGCAACATCGTTTCAGACCGCGACCCTGTGTTCTTGAGCTCATTCTGGCGGGAGCTATTTCGATTGCATGGAACCCTCCTCCGCATGAGTATGGCATACCACCCGCAGACCGACGGCCAGACGGAGATAATGAACCGCGTACTCGAACAATATCTATGCTCCTTTGTTCACTCGCAGCCGGCAAACTGGTTCCGCTACCTAGCCCTCGCGGAATGGTCCTACAACACATCTCTTCATACCAACTCTGGATTCACCCCCTTTGAGGTCATTTACGGCAAACCACCACTGGCACTACCTCACTACCTTCCAGGCCACACCACTAACGAAGCAGTTGACTCCATGCTTACCAGTCGTCAGGAGATCCACACCAAACTTCGGCAGCGTTTATTGAAGGCACAAGCTACTATGAAACACCACGCGGATTCCAAACGCGAAGATGTATCCTTCACAGTTGGCCAGTGGGTCTACGTCAAGCTCCGACCACATCGTCAACGTTCAGTCACAGGAGATACCAATTCCAAGCTTTCGAACAAGTTTTTCGGACCCTTCTAGATCCTTGATCGCATAGGTCCCATCGCATATCGCCTCCGGTTTCCCGACAATGCACGCATCCACCCCATATTTCACTGTTCTCTCCTCCGCGCTCATCACAGTCCTTCGTCATCTTCCTTAGACACATGGCCCTTGAAGGTTGTTGATCACAAACCAATCCCACGCCCGTTATGCTTCTTAGATTCGAAAATGGATAACTCTACATCTTCCCCTACGCGTTTGGTCCTCACTCAATGGCAAGGTCAATCCCCCGAAGACACCACCTGGGAGTCTTAGCCTGAGCTATGCAACTCCTACCACCTTGAGGACAAGGTGGTATTCGGGGAAGGGAGTATTGATATGTCCATGCATAACCCAGCACCCGAAGTAACTAGAACCCGAAGAGGAACAACCACACCTCGTCACTTACACGATTACGTACTCGAGTAACAAGAAGCAAGTAGCATATCAAAACGCACATGCAGGTTCTAGAAGCTTGAGTAGTTAGTCCGTTATTAGTTAGTTAGGACGTTATAACTGATAGCTTGTAATAAACACGTGAGGCTTAGCTTGTAATAAGCACGTGAGGCTTGTGCATATAAGCTGGTAAATGTACATACTATGCATGCAGAAAATAAAAGCTTTTCGTACATTCAGGAGGAGCCTTCCCTCGAATAAGGCATTTCTTACCTCTTTCTCTCTCCCTCCCTTCCTCGAAAGCTAACAAATGTTAGGAAGAAACCATTGCAACCAATAAAGCATAGTAGATGGTTAGTTAAATCTGTTGGGTTAGTTACCAACAAGTTGTTAATACCATTAGTTTGTTTAGTTAGTTATGCATGTAAATAATTGCAGTATATAAGAGTTGTATGAATGAATAAAAGGCATGCAGAAAAGCTTAGAATTAGTATCAGACTTTCTTAGGAGGAGCCTTGCCTCGAACAAAGGCACTACCCCACCCTCTGTCACATAACAACTGGTCCGACCTGCCACCGCCACCATTGCCATGGCCGACCACGGAACCAGAAAGACGACCACCGATCGCCTTGAAGAAGCCATCGTCCGCCTATCCAACAATCAAGCTTCCCTCCATGACAAATACGTAGAACTTTCCGGCAAGGTGGACTCGATTCTCGATCACCTCCACCTGCGGTCACCCAACCATAATCATCTCAATTCCAACACCCAGCTCCATCAACGTAATGTAGCCAAATTAGATATCCCGTGATTCTCGATCACCCACCTGCCGTCCATGGCTGCCTCTACCTCTACTCCCGGCCATGCCATAACACACCACCCACAACCACCCCTGCAGGAGCCATCCCTTCCTTCTCTTTATGTACATCCAGCTCAATCCATTGGGATTGATTTTGCAAGTACTCAGCACCATCTATTAAGCTTGTTTAGTACCACAGCTCTGCAAACCATGCCGCCTTCCATGGATTCCATAGCGCCAACGACACTGCTGGAACATCACCACACAATGGATCCGAACACCTCACCACGGTGCCCTGGCACAATCACCGTTCCTCGGAGAGCTCGCGTCACTCCCCAAACGATGCCGCAAAGCTTCCACTTACCCAAGATCGCGCCATTCCCAAACGAAGACGTTTTGTCCACAACACAAACACCAGAAACTTATGGAGGCTTCTCGCGCGTTTTCTCGTCCGACTCATCTCATTTTCAAGTGTACAAGAGAATGTTGAAACCTCTGGTGGAGGAGTTTCTTAGAGGTAGAAATGGAATGTTGGCTGCCATTGCTAATGGACTCCACAAAAAGACCATCAGCTTTGGTGCAAAGAATGCTCTCATTTTTTTATCCCGGTGGGACTTTTGCTGCGAATTTCCCTATTTCCATTTTTTTCATTACCCAACACCTTGAGGACAAGGTGTTTTTGATGGGGTAGGGAATGTTAGGAAGAAGCCATTACAACCAATAAAGCATAGTAGATAGTTAGTTAAATCTGTTGGGTTAGTTACCAACAAGTTGTTAATACCATTAGTTTGTTTAGTTAGTTATGCATGTAAATAATTGCAGTATATAAGAGTTGTATAAATGAATAAAATGCATGCAGAAAAGCTTAGAATTAGTATCAGACTTTCTCAGGAAGAGCCTTGCCTCGAACAAAGGCACTACCCCACCCTCTGTCACATAACAACATAGCACGGGTCTTTACATCCAAAAAGAATTTAAATGAGATTAAATAAAAGCGAAATAAGTACAATTCACTTTTAGAAATTATTGTATACTCCCTTTGAACTTTTAGAATTGCATGTAAACTTGTATTCAAGAACAATAACTTTGTAAACAAACTTTCATTCTACTATGTGCACATAGACCACATTATCTCTTCGTTGTGGTGAATGATAATTATAGAACTATGACATTTAGCTCGTGGGTTACATTATCTCTTCATTCCAACAAATGGAAATACACACACATATATACTATGAGTGTTTGATTCATAGGTTACACTATCTCTTTGTTGTAGCAAACGGAAAACACACACACACATACTATGAGTATTTGATTTATAGGCTATATTATCTCTTCATTATAGCGAACAATAATCAATCACAAATCACAATAAATAAATAAAATAGTCCAATATCCACTCTTAAAATACCTTATCGAAGATCTCAAATAAAAAATTCCAATCAAGTAAAAATAAACATTTTACTTCATTTTCAAGTACTCTTAGAATTTCAAAGATCACAAAAAATATGTTTTGGAGTTTACTTGCTTCTCCCAAAAGAATTTAAAAATGCCGCCAAGTAGGTTAGCTACTCACAAAAAAAAGAACGTAATTAATGTCTTCCAATGCCGTCAGGAGGATCAACCACGGTATTTTCCACATGATCTAAGAATTTAAAATAAAAAGAACAAGAGATTAGGCAAAATTCTCAAATTTAGCATACATAGGGTTTTGAGGAAACCACAATAATTCCTAATACTTAGTTTTCTAACCCTTCTCACACAACTCATAACTAAGCTATGTTATAAAATACTCATCTAACTCAATGGGCTATAAATTTACCTTAAAGAGATCAAATAAATTTTTTTTAAGGAAATGAGTGATATTCCCTTTTACTTCAACCACCTTCCCATGTTTGAAAGTGACACAAGGATGTAATAAACTTAATGAATTTTGGAATAATAGAAGAAAATGAGTGGAAGATTGAGAGATGAAAAAATGGAAAAGAAGAGGGAGGATTTGAGAGATTGGGAGTGGGTTCTGAAAGAAAGAAAATATGAGGGGGCTTTGGGGTGTTAAAATAGAGGAGGGGTGATTTTTTATTTATTTATTGTATGTATATAAAAGAAAAGTGAAACGGTGGGTTTTATGAAACATGATAAAAATCTTGAAAGCTAGCATATGATATTAATGTCCTTGCTAAAGAATGGAACAACAATATTCACTTCCCTCCTAACAAAATTTACCCATGAATTTGGAATAGTGTTAAGTAAATCTCTACATTTATATAGATGCAAATGAAAATCTGAAATTCCTGTAAAGTGTACTGCGATTTCGTCCTCAACTTTCTTGCAATCGGATTCAAAAATGATGTTAGAAAGATCAAGATCTTTTTCCCAAAGTAGACCATGTATTAGACCACACGCTTCAGCCTCCCTTGGTTCTGGATTGCCACTGAAAAGCAAAGTGCTTGCTGCAATGAAATTTCCTGGGTCTCCTTTAATGCAGACACCAATACCAACATTCCTCTAATTTTGAAAGTGGAAGCATCGATGTTGCACTTGTAAATATGCCTCTCATGTATTATGAAAACATTTTCTTTTCATTGAAGGAAAAAATAATACAACTTCAAATGGCAAGAAAATCCGTACCCGTGGGTACCCGCCCAAACCCGTCCCGACTTTGACGGGTAATACCCGAGTTGACCGGGTATGGGTTCGGGTTCGGGTTTTCCCCGATAACCAAAAGTCGGGTACGGGTACGGGTATGGGATTCCTGTATCCACCCCGACCCCGACCCCGACCCTGAAAATAACATAAATAAATAGGGTCCGCACATTAAAAAAGCTAAAGCGACATTCAGATTTAGAGAGAAAAGCTAATTAGCTGCATTATATCACCAAACGTCCAAACAACATCCTACCTCCTACCCCCAACCCTAACCCTAACTTCAGACCTTGAATCTTTATCTTCTTCTTCCTTTAGGTAATCAGGTATGGCTTCCTTCCTCTTCTTCTTTTAATGGTTTTCTTTACATTTCATGCGAACAAGCCGGAAGGAAATCGGTGATCTTGCGCTGTTATGGCTTCCTCTTCCTCTTCATTGGTTTTATTTTATGTTCCTTGCTTTGGATTGAATGTGGATTTTCATTAGTGGTCTCTTGGATATAGGAGGATTTCCCCTAAGAGCTGAACACGACGTTGTGCTTTGTGTAGTTGCCCAACCGCATCACCACAGGTTTTCCATCTAAAGCTTTTTCTTCTTAAAATGTTTGCTTTTATGCTTTTTGTGGTCTGGTATATATTTATCTCGTTGTATGCTTTTGTTTTATATCTCTCTCTCTCCCTCATGTTAATAGTTCTTTTCATTTTCCGCACCTTTGAATCTGTGATCTACATGCCCTCAATTTGTAATAAAGTTAAACATCTTTCATGCATTTTAAAGAGAGTTTGATGAAATATAGTATCAATATGTTCCTCAGTTTTAAATGGGCTGAAAGATTGATTGAGGTGGTTGCTGTGTCAGGGTATCTCTCACTGTAGTGTTCTTTCTTCCACTAGAAATAATGAAAGTGTGCTTATTACTTTTTTTAGTTTCACCTGGAAAGACTACCTTGTCAAGTTATGAACTTGAGAATTCCTGGTTAATCCAAATCTAAGTTGTCCAATAAGCTAAGATTCGTTAACTTTAAAAACATAGGGACTTGAGTTGCTTGAAGAAACAAACTGCAGGACAGACTACCTTTTTGGATTACTTTACCCATCACTTTCCTTACACATTTCTCTACCCACTACAACTTTTCTTCTAAATCTAATAATACTACTATTCAATCCAACACTTTGTGTATTGTTTTCCACGTTTTCTCCTACATATATTATATATATGTAGATTTTGGTTGTTATAATTAATGTATTAATATCAGTTCATGTTGGTAAACGAGAGTTTTAAAATACTGGAGAAATTTCTATCCAGGGTTAAGAATAATACTAGTATAAATCACATAACTAAAGCAAATGTTGTATTTATTACAAAATCTTTAGGGAGTATTATATAAGTAAGTTTTTGTCATTTTTAGTAGAATTTTATACTTTATATGCTGCTAGGATAGGAAATCCATTGCAGTACTAGAGGATGTATAAGAAATTTGTATCTAATGTTTTGGATTGAGCAGATTCCATTAGGAGAAGAGCTTATGATAAATCTCGTGTTGTAGGTTGGAATTGGCCATGATACAGGCAATATTTTGTGTTGGCAATTGGAGATATAATTAAGCAACTAACAAAACTGATGTTTGGTTGAACTGCTGAAGGTTTTATTTCTAGTGATGCTGGCTTTACAAAGGATGGATTGAACAAATTACATTTATTTGTTGCCAAAGAGTGATGGATGGACTGCTGGATTATTTTAATTTTGCTTCTTGTATGTTGAGGAGATTACATGAATCTTTGAATCTATTTTGATGGCTTAATCATGGGAAATTGCCTAGGCTAGGGGAGGTCTAGGAGCTCTCAAGTTTGAAGGAGATTGCTTTTTTTTTTAATAAGGGGAAATTTGCTAAGACAAACATTGAAAGAAGGTGGACTTTTTTGTAGCTCAGTTTTTTTTTTAATTATCATTGCTTGCTGATGTGTAGAAGGTAAACATAGATGTGTTATTTGATCTCTGAAAGTTTATGGGATCCAGAAGACTTAGCATTTGAAAGCATGAGTGCTAATCTTGCTGAAAATACTGTTTGTATTGGGAAGGAGGATGCCCATACCTCTTTTCCTGAACTATTTGTTCCCCTTCAAGAAGAGGATTTTGAGGGGAGGGGTATAGTAGAATTTTATATGCAGCTAGGAAATCCATTGCAGCCCTAAAAAAGTACTAGAAATTTGTATCTTATATTTTGGATTGAACAAATTCCATTAGGAAAGGGCTTTATGATAAATCTTGTGGGATATGTTGGAGTTGCCAACGTATTGGCAGTGTTTTATGTTGGCCCTTGGTGATGTAATTAAACAATAAGAAAAACTGCTAAAGGTTTATTTGTAGGGACTGATACTGACTTTACAAAGGATGGATTAAACGAATTATATTTTTTTTGTTGCCAACGAGTAATGGATAGACAACTGGATTATTTTACTGGTTCAATCATGGAAAATATCCTTGGCTAGGACTAAGGAGCTCTCAAGATTTTAAGGAAATTGTTTTTTTATCCTTTTAATAAAGGAGAAATCCACGAAGATAAAGTGAAACAGCAAATTAGGGAGTTCTGAGGATAAGGAATCCTCCATAATGTAAGAGAAAGTACAAAACTAGTAAGCAATAAAGAAAAAGAAAACAATAATGTTGCAAAGCTTTCCAATCCCTCAGCAGACTATTGGAGAAACCCATTGACATAACTGTGTGCTTTACTCCAAACAAAAGCCATTTAATGCCTAGTCTTATCCCAAATCAACTGTTGTCCCTTATAAACCCACCTTTAAAATTTAGAGAGTTGTGCACCAAATAGTAGCACAAATTTCATATTAGCGAAAAACATTTAGACTTAGCTTCTCCTTACATCTACCAAAATCATGAAAGCTAATCCTCAAATATTGGTCCAGGGACTTAGGACATGTCCAAAATTTATAAGAAGGCAAAACAAGGAATTCCTTAGAGAAATAGCAGCTGAAGGGTGTAAGAACAAAATGTGGAATGGAGCTTTAAATTTAAAGTTAAAGTTGTTTGGTAATTTTATAATTTTTAAAAACTCCTCATCGTAGCCGACTTCATTATACTACTTTAGAAGCTTTGATGTGTTCTAAAAGTTGGTTATGGAATTCAGAGAATGCAGGTAAAATTCTAAATGCTTATGTGATACTTTATGAATTGCTTATATTTTTAAAACTTATAACTTGTTATTTATTATTTTATAATTATTATTTATAGGTTCTAGATCAATTGAAGAATCAACTTTTACTAATGAGATTGAATCCGATGATGAAGGTATATTCACTTTTAGTTGTTCTAATTTTTTTTAATATCATTATACATATCTAATTTTTCAAATTTTTTAAAATATAGGTGGATCTTTGGTCAGTAACATTACTCAATGTTTGCAAGATTAGTAGACATTATTGTTGATCGGTAAAGTAATAACTATACTTATTTACTAATGTGATGTGTGATTTTAAGATTTGAAACATCTAAAATATGATGTTTGATTTTATAAATATAAGGTTGAGTGCTGAAGAAGAAATGTTGATGACATCTTTGGTGAAGTTGGTGGTTATTTTGATGATGGACATTGTTTTCATTTTCTATTTATTTCTAATTTGGTGTAATTTGAACTAATGAACATTTGAATTATGTTGTTTTATATTTGACGTATTTTATTTACCTTAAAAAATTATGGAATCATGCTTGACAGATGTGTTAGTCTTTATTTTATTTATTAGTAGTTAATTTTATTTTAGAATTTTTACATAATTTAATATTCATTTCTTAACGAATTTTGTAGTCACATATGTTATAATAAATTTAATGATATATAAGTAGTTGAAAATAAATGTTTAACAATCAATTTATTTTTTTTAAAATCAAATTTTTAATATTTTTAAAATTTTTTTTAATTGGAATCGGGTATGGATCGGGGTCGGGGATACCCGATACCCGACGGGTATGGGGATGGGATGAAATTTTTAAACCCGTCGGGTATCGGGTACGGGGACAGGTCGGGGATTGGGAAAACAATACCCGTCCCCGCCCCGCCCCATTGCCATGTCTACGACACATATAGTGTATTTTGACCCACTAAAACATGTGGTTTGAGCTTTATTTTTCAGCCGGGTATTGTTAGGTGCACCCAATATTTTTCCTTTTTTTCCAATTTTGTCCTTCACACGAAAGAATGGTTACGAATTAATTCAAAAATAGTGGCCCAAGCAAGACTCAAACCTCTGACTTTTAGATTATTAGCATAATGCTTTAACCAACTAAGCTAATGAATCAATTATGTTATAAAATAAATAATGTTGTTATAAATAACACTAAAATTTCTAATGTATATTTAATGCGTATGTAAATTTAAATAATAAATTTTGTTACAATTAATTTTGATATAAATCATACAAATTATTTAATCCATATATTTTTTTTAAAATAAAAAATATTTACTATTACAAAAAAATTAATGCACAAATGAGTAATTTAACATATTAATAATTAAAAAAAAATAAAACTTTAAGGAATTAAATTTTGTTTTTTTAATTCCTTAAATTTTTATTATATATATTGGTTTTTTGGTTTTTTTTTAATTCCTTAAAGTTTTATTTTTTTTAATTACTCATTTGTGCATTAATTTTTTTTGTAATAGTAAATATTTTTTATTTTTAAAAAAATATACGGATTAAATAATTTGTATGATTTTTATCAAAATTAATTATAACAAAATTTATTATTTAAATTTACATACGCATTAAATATACATTAGAATTTTTAGTGTTATGTATAACAACATTATTTATTTTGTAACGTAATTGACTCATTAGCTTAGTTGGTTACAGCATTGTGCTTTTTTCAAAAAAAAAAAACATAAGACACGTTCCGTAGGATCTTACGGAAGAAGCTTCTTCCGTAAGATCACTTACCAATAATACTGTTGGGTGCACCTAGCAACACCCTTTTCAGCCTTGTTTAACTTGTGAATAGGAGTGAGAATAGGCCAGCCCAGGCTTTAAAAGGCTAGCCTATGATGAATTTTTGAGGTCTCAACCTGGCCTATAGCCTATCAAAGACTTTTATTTTGGCTCGGTCTGGCCTTTTTAAAAAGCCTAGTCTGCCCTGATAGTCTTTTTTAAATCCTATATGCATGGAAAAGAGAAGGTAAAAAGAAGATGAAATAAAAAATGTTAAAGGAATAAGAAGATGCAAAAAAAAAAAATGACAAGGTTTTAAAGTTTTACCTCTATCAAAGCTTGAAGTGAAAAGAATATGATTTTTGTTTGTTCTGAAATAAGAACGTAATAGGAAAGTTAAAAGAAAAAGGAAACCTAATAGGAAAAGGAAACGTTAACACACATCATGAATATGAAAGCCAATAAAAATAATGAGGAATATAAAGGGACACATGACTCACACCGTAATTAAAGTCTTACTTGATTATATGAATGAAAGTTATGGAGTAGTAATGTGTAATTAAAGTCTACTAGTTTAAAAAAAAATATTAATTGTACCCAAAAAATAATATAAGTATACATTGGTACCCAAAAAATAATGTAAGTATATATACATATAAGCCTATCAGACTTTTTAATAAGCCCAAGCCCGGTTTATTTAATTTAATAGGTTTTTAAAAAAGTCTGAGCCTAACCTTTTAATTAAATAGGTCAGTTCAGGCCAGACTTTACGTAGGTTAGGTCATAGGCCCCTGTAGACCGGCCTGACCTATTCCCACCCCTACTTGTGAATCAACCTAGGCCGAACACTAACGAGAACAATCAGAATGTTGTGCAAAAAATCTGTGAAACAAGATTCTTTTTGTTGTTGTTGAGGTTTTTCGAATTTCGATAGCTATGCTCCTCCTTCCCATTTTAACATTTTTTGTTGAAAAAACAACCTTTTAATTATTAAATTTTAGCCCATCATTTACATTTTGTCAAAATCTTCAGCAGGCCCCTAGTTAAACCAAGGTAGTTGCTATTCACACTGCCCATACTGCTAATGGCACTACCCTTGTGACTGCCTTTTAATCATCTAGTGAAATTACCCTTTTGATGAAACACAATAGAAACATGTTTTTGTTACCTAAATGGGGGATGAAAAAAGCAAAATACAATGAAAACACAATTCTATTATATAAGTGTGCAACAAAGTCGTGTTTTTATTGTAATTTTTTCCCACACTCATACAGACAACAAAATTGTATTTCTGCTGTTGAATGGGGTGTGAAAAAATAAAAAATAACAAAAATACGATTATGTTGTACAATGTACAATGGAAATCATATTTTCATTTTTTTCATCCCGCGTGCAACAAAAATACGATTTAGCTATACATTGTACAACAATAGAATTGTATTTCCAGTTTTTGGCTTGACAATCCTTCCTCCCCTTCCCTGTAACCCCTCCCCTTCCTTTTAGATCAAGCCAAACCCTTCCTCACCTATCAGACCAACCCAAATCGAAGCATCTACTACCCTTAACCCTTCCTCTCCACAACCCTTCCTCCCCCCATCCCTTCCCAATTGACCCCTCAACAACACAGATTCAAAACACCTCGCTCCAAACATATAAGAAATGGTGGATTGTTGTGGCGGGGGTGCACAAATGACACAATGGTAAAGGGGGGCGCGCAAGCGAAGGCTTAGAGGTTGAGGTTACGCGTGTAGGGATCTGTTGGACCATGGTGGTGCTGCCAACATTGGGATTGAGTGTGCAAAGCCTCAGAGGTTTAGACTTGGGGAAAAAGATGGTGCAGTTGGGTGGTGGCGTTGTGAGGAGGTCGTGCATGACGCAGAGCCACTAAATCTTGAACGTGACACGACATGATAAAAGGAGGGGTGGCATGACACAATGACGCAACTGGAGGAGGGTGACACAATTTGACTTGTAGGAAAAAGAGACATTTCATCCCATTTGGTAGTGTCAATAGTAAATCTAGTTGTGACAATAACAAATTTGGGTTGAATTGGTTCATTACACATACCCTTTTTTGTTAAGTACACACCAACACTTTAAAATTACATTTTTATCCCTAATCTTGACTCATATTCTTTGATGGCGTGACATATTTTTGGACTATCATTATGACTGTTATATTATCAGTTAATGTTGTTACTTGATAGCAGGGACTAAAACTATTAATAGAAATAATATAGAGATCAAATACACTAAAAAATTGTTAGGGCCTAAAAACAAAAAAATGAAAAAATTAGGGGGCAAAAATATATTAAATTTAAGTCTTTTGATAATCAAAGTCTTATTTCAATTTGAACATTTCAACTTTAATTTTAATTAAATAATAATAATAATTGAATCACCCATGCGGTCTTTGAGAAAAAAAATGATATTTATTACTTGATGACTTTGTACACTTGTGAGATCACATCAACTTTTGTTGTTTTTTCATTTAAGTTGTGTTGTAGCATGATTTTTTTTAAATTTAAAATAAACACATAATAATGTTTAAGTACCATGTATTTTAGTAAATCAAACGAATCTTTAATGGACCTCACTTAACAGTTGAACTAACTTAGTGATGAAATACACTGTTTTGGGATTATTTTTGTTTTTAATTTTCCTTTTTTCCAAGAATAATGTAATAACACTCATCACAGACTAAAATAGTATTTTATGCAAATTATAAAAAATAAATTTAACAACCATCCATTAGTTTATTCCTTAATTATACTTTGGTTTTTTTAGGATAATTATACTTTGATTACAAATCATTGTAGCAAACAAAAATCATAAAATCAGATTTTTTTTCCCTCAATATTTTAAGCATAGAAAACTAAATTAAGAGAATCTTTTTGGTGAAATAATTATCATTAAGAGAGTCAAGGTAATTTGGTTGAATTGTGTACTTAAGATGTTGTAAATTTTTTATGATTTAAGTTCAAATTTATATGGATAAAAAAATCATTAAATCAATCAACTCACTTATATAAAATAAAATACATTAATTATTTTAAAATTTAATAAATTTATTATACACAGTGAACTAAACTAAATGATTATGTAATTTTTTTAGACATATGCTTTATTCTTTTTATCTATTTATAAGTTAGAAATTAATTTGATAACCTATATCCTAGTATCGTATTTGTGAAAGAAGAGGAGGTATGAAGAAAAAAACTTTGAAATGTGGCAATGCTTGGGCAAATGCAAATTAAACATCTTTGAAGAGAGCAGTTGAACAGAAAGTAAAGCAAAAACCCTGGCTTGAGTTTCAGAGCAAAAAACAAAAACATGTCTCTCCTCCGCCATGTTTGCACAACCTCAAAGCTCTCAGCAGCAGCAGCAGCATCAACAGCAACGATGGCGATCCCTTGGAAGTACAAGAAGTTCGCCATATCACAGGGTCAGAAGTCCCTCACCGACTACCTCCACGCCACGCGCAGCATCCCTTACGCCTACGCCAACCAAATCGCCAAGAACTCCCTCACTTCCCTCACCACCCTCATCACCACTCTCGGCACTTCTTCCTTCTCCCCTCTCCACTTCCCCCACAACCTCAACAAGTTCCTCATGTACCACCCCATCAACGAATTCGAGTTCTTCTTCGAGAGCATTGGCATTCACCCCTCCAACTTCCATTCTCTTTTGCCCCAAGACAAGTTCTTTTTCTCCCAAGATGATACCCTTTTGAGTGCTGCTTGTGTTCTTTACGAGTTTGGGTTTCCCTGGGATAGGCTTGGGGTTTTGTATGTGGAGAGTGGCTGTTTTCTCAATTGGGGTGCTTCTGAGTTGAAGGATAGGGTTTGTGGGTTCAAAAGGTATGGTCTTTGCAATGAGCAGGTTGTTGGGGTGTGTATGGCTTTTCCCTTTGTGTTTGATGGCCAAAAGGGTGATGATGAGGTTGAGGCTTTGTTTCGTGATCTGGGGTTGCTGTTTGGGGAGTTTGGTTTGGCTGAGTGTGTTGAGGGGAAGGGGAACTATAGTGTCGATGATTGGATTCGGGTGTGTAGGAAGATAAGGTTGTTTTATGATTTGAATGGTGGGAAGAGCTTAGTGGAGCTCATTGGAAGGAACAATGGTGGTGGTGTTGGTGTCATTGTGGAGCATGGGGAAGAGGAGTTGGTTCAAGCAGCTGAGTATTTTTGTAGGTTTGGTGCGAAGAAGGAGGATGTGGCACGATTGATTGTAGACGGACCGGAGTTGTTGGAGCTTGATTTGGAGGCATGGGTGGTTGATGTGGTGAAGCTGTTGAAGTACTTTGGAATGAGATCGGATGATGTCGAGGATGTTAGGAGGGATTATGCTCATGTATTGGGGACAGTTAAGATGGGTAATCTGCCCAATGTGATGAGAGCGTTAGGTTTACGTGAGTGGTTCTTTGATAAGATCAAGGATGGGAATCATCAATTGTTAGTTAGTTTTGTCACGAGCTGTCCCGGTGAATTCCAAGATGAAGGCTATCTAGGTCGTTTGAAGGCGATTAAGGCATCAAGAACCCCAACTCACAACATTAGCAAGTTGAATTTCTTGCACGCCATTGGCTTTGGCGAAAATGCTTTGACCATGAATGTGTATGCTCAGATGCATGGAACAAGTGGCAAATTACAAAAGAGATTTAATTGCCTTCTACGTCTTGGGATTGAATTTTCGAAGATCTGTAAGATGATCACAATTCATCCTAAGATTCTTAGCCAAAACCCTCAAAATTTAGAGCAAAAGGTTAATTTCTTTTGTCAGGAAATGGGATATTCACTGGAGCATTTGATCACTTTTCCAGCATTCTTGTGCTTTGACTTAGAGAACCGCATTAAGCCTAGGTACAGGTTCCATATGTGGATTATGGAAAAGGGTCTGTCTTCCAAAAATTATTCCATTACAAGCATGGTTGCAACAAGCGACAAGAATTTTGTTGCTCGCGCTCTTAAAATTCACCCAGCTGCTCTAAAACATTGGTTTGAGCAATTCTATCTAAGAAATTTGCCAGTGCAATGACAATGATTTTTTTACAATTGTGGTTGTCTATGAAACTCGAGCAATTATTCCAATTGAATTTGCACAGATTCTTAAACTTGGTTACTTCCTATATTTTGGTTTGGAGTTGAAGACAAACCTTTTGGATGTTGTTGGAGAAGTTGTGAGAGAGGTGTATATGCTTTGCAGTGATAGTGAGACATCAAGAATGGCCTGCGAATTTCTTATTATGCTTTACTTCATTTCCTATGACCTGATCTCAGTTCTGATTCAGAGAGAAACAAACCACAAATTCTGCGAACCATTAGTTGTGCTTCTTCAAAGTGATTATATCATAGGTAGGCCGACCATTTGTAAGTATTTGTACTTTTAACATGACTTCATTGATTTGATACTTTCAAATGAACTTGTTTTTCCTTTTAAATTTTAAAATTGTGTATATGATAAAATAATTCAGTGCAATTTTGATGGCATGGTTAAGGCCAGAGGTTGGCTCATATACTGGTACTAAACTTTATTACATTCTAGAAGGTTTAGAATGGGGAGAGTCTACCATAACCTTTAGAATGGGGGGAGTTTTCCATTACCCTAAACTTTTAATCATAAAAACATTTTCAGACATTAAGAATATTGAACTTAGCGCATGTTTGGAATATCTTATATTTTTCCTCAAAATTTTATAATGAAAAATGCTGCAGTGAGAACCTGTAGCTGAAAAACTGTTTTTGTAAAATTAAACAAACCAAACATATGCATACTTTCTCCTCAAGGAGATATTATTAGATCTCTGAGAAACATCTATGTGGACTCTAAGGTTTTACCATAGAAGATCAGATTATCCTAATTATTTCCCAATATACTTGTTAACACTAACAATCTAAAAATATATTTCCTAATGAGTAATGATATAGTTGTTGAGGAAGTGGATTGGATGGGAACAAATGTTTTAAGTATTTATTTCTCTTCCTCTCTTGGATCCAGTGTTGCTTATGAATAATAGTATTGATTTTATCATTCACTTTTGCTTGTCTTTTCACAATTTTTTTATTTGGTTTCCTCTATAAAGATTAGTTGTTTATCTGTTATCCAGAGAGTTGGTAAAAAAAGTCACCAGAAATTCTAGAATCACTTAATATCTTCACTTTACAGTTATTTTACTGTAGCAAAATGGGGAAATCTAAATTTTGATGAATTCATTTTCAGTGAAGGCAAGGAACTGAGAACAAATCCATTCCTCTCTAGGTAGGATGAGGGTTAGGGAAAGGGAAAGGAAGGTCTAGAAGGTTACTTTCTATTATATGTAACACCTATTAATGGACCCCAAGGTGAAGAATCAATGATATGAAGCCTTTTTATACAAGACCATCCAATCGTTCCTGAAAATTTGCATGTTACCATATTTTATTAAATACCATTATGAAAAGTTATAAGAAATGACATGACCTAAAGTAATACTAGGTGCATTTTAAAGCTCTGCTGCATGTTATACCATAGCAACCTTGACCTGCATTTTTGGCAGAAAAATGATATTTTTGTCTAGGATGGAAGATTGTACAAATGAATGCAAGCCTATGTCAAGTCATTCTGGTTCTAGATTTCTGAATGTTCCTTGGACTATTTCTAGCTCTTCTAGTGCTTTTGCGGGTCTTGTTTAGTTGTTTTACCTTGTTTCTGAATACTGTTTATGTATCAAACATCTTGTGCATTGACTGTCATATGATTTTTTTAAAAGTTTCACAGAAAATCAGTTTGAAATTGACTTAAACTAGTATCGGCCACAGTGAAATATACTGCAACTTTTATATACTGCAACTTTTATTATTGTTGTTCAGAACTGTCTAGTTCTGGGGATATCGTTGGAAGATTTCTTTTACTAAAATCTTATTTATGTTGGTAACTTATTTGGGTGATTATTAGTATTTTAGTATTGGAAGATATCTTTATTGCAGGCCTTGGAATGTGGAAACTTATATTAGGATAATTTTTGAATGTTCGATTCTTTCCTCTTTGGTTTTATTTAATTTTGTTTAGATTTTTGTATATTTTTTTTTTGATCGGCAAAGAGATATATATATATATATATATATATATATATATATATATATATATATATATATATTAAAAGGAAGTACCAGAGGTACTGATTACAGGGGTAGAAACCATAAAAATGGTTCCTCAATCAGACAACAGGAGTCTGAATAGGAACCATACTATGAAAAATAGATTATACATCTGCTATTGACCCAAATAAAACTATCCCCTACTGCTGCAAAAAACCTTGTCGGAGGTTACTCGACCATTGATTAAAGTGCATTGTAAAATCCTTCTCCAAATTACAAAGCCAAGTCCACATTAAGAAAGTCGCATCTTCAAACAGTTTGTTTCCATCGAATGTTGCGTCGGAGAACAAGATTCTGTTTCAAAGCTGCCAAGTAGACCATGTTACAGCCAACCACCAATACTGTCACCTCTTTACCCTGATGCCTTCAACCTGCAGAAACGAATGTTGAAGGAAATGGTGTTTTGTATTTAATGGAAAGGCACCCTTAATATTTATCCAAGACATTGTTTCCCACCATATAGGTTGGATCTTAATGCAATGGATAAAAAGATGGGATGCATCCTCCTCCACCCTTCTGCAAAAAGGACATGTCATATCCAAAATCTGCACTTGTCTAGCTCGCAGATTTATCTTTGTGGGTAGCCTTTCCCTAAATAACCTCCACGCAAAAATCGCGGTTTTACTACAACAACAACAACAACAACAACGCCTTATCCCACTAGGTGGGGTCGGCTACATGGATCAACTTCCGCCATAATGTTCTATCAAGTACCATACTTCTATCCAAACCATTAATTTCGAGATCCTTTTTGATAACCTCTCTTATAGTCTTTTTGGGTCTTCCTCTGCCTCGAATTGTTTGTCTTCTCTCCATCTGGTCTACTCTCCTCACTACAGAGTCTACCGGTCTTCTCTCTACATGCCCAAACCACCTAAATCTATTTTCCACCATCTTCTCTACAATAGGCGCTACTCCAACCCTCTCTCTAATAGCTTCGTTTCTAATTTTATCCTGTCTAGTCTTACCACACATCCACCGCAACATCCTCATCTCCGCTACACCTACTTTATTCTCATGTTGGCTCTTGACCGCCCAACATTCTGTTCCGTACAAAATCGCCGGTCTTACCGCAGTCCGATAAAACTTTCCTTTTAGCTTGATCGGTACCTTTGCATCACATAACACCCCCGAATGCTTTTCTCCATTTCATCCATCCTGCTTGAATGCGATGATTCACATCCCCTTCAATTTCCCCATCATCCTGTATTACAGACCCAAGATATTTAAACCGTGTGACTTGAGGGATAATATGGTCTCCTATTTTCACCTCTGAGTTAGAAACCCTCCTTCTTTTGTTGAACTTACATTCCATATACTCCGATTTGCTTCTGCTTAGGCGAAAGCCATGTGTTTCTAGAGCTCGTCTCCAAGTTTCCAACCTCTCATTCAACTCCTCCCTCGACTCTCCAAGGAGGACTATGTCATCTGCAAAAAGCATGCATCTCGGCGCTATCTCTTGGATTTGTTCCGTGAGGACATCTGCAAAAATCGCGGTTTTACTAGGAATCTTTATTTTCCATAGCTCCTCAAAACAATCCTCCTGGCTTCTAGCTGCTGCCTCCTCCCAAAACAGTGAATAAGCGCTATGTGTAGAATATATACCCGATGGATCTTCTGTCCACTCCCAATCATCAGATCCATGGTGCTGAATGGACTTACCTTCAACTTCACTAAGGAAAGTGATGGCCAAGTCAATTTCACTGTCGAACAACGGTCTTCTCCAATTAAAATTCCACTCCCAACCAGAATCCTTGTGCTTTCCCAATTGTCGGATAAGCTGGTGTTGCTGAGATGAAATCATATAGAGTCTAGGATACTTTTCAAATAATGATTCCTCCTGACAAATCCACCCATCCTCCCAAAATTTTATCTTATCCCCAACTTCTACCTTCCATTTCAGTCCATTTTGTAGGACCTTACCATGGTGTGAATGATGAATAGCCCTTTTTAAATCCTTCCACCATATTAATTCTAAATTTGACCTGCCCTCTTCGTCCAAACCCCTCCACCCCCCGTATTTAGCCTCCAAAACTCTAGCCCACAATTTCCCTTGGTGCTGCAAAAGATGCCACATCCATTTACCGAGAAGAGTAAGATTAAACGTATTGATATCTTTGATGCCGAGACCCCCCTTGTCTTTGGGTAGACACACTGTTTCCCATGAAATTCACGCAATCTTTTTGTTGTCATGTCCCCCTCCCCATAGGAATTTGTGTTGTAATTTGACTAGCTTGTCCATCACTGTTTGAGGCACCCTGAAAAAAGAGAAATAATAAATAGGAATTGATGTAAGCACCGATTGGATAAGTGTCACTCTCCCCCCAAAGGATATATATCTCTGCTTCCACCTAACTAGTTTTCTCTCACATTTTTGGATAATGGACTCCCACAAATGATCCCGCCTCGGATTGGCCCCTATGGGTATGCCAAGATAAACAAAAGGAAGAGCTAGCAAGCTGCAATTCAAATAATTAGCTGCTATTTGCTTCCACTGATCAGTTGTGCCAAAAGCGCTGAAACAGCTCTTAGCAAAATTGATTTTTAAACCAGAAACCAATTCAAAAGTCCTTTGGATAGCTTTTATAGCTTTTACATTTTCCATAGTAGCTTCCCCAAAAAAGATCGTGTCATCCGCATACTGCAATATGCTAATGCTTACATTATTGCAGCCAACAGGGAAACCTTTGTACATATTTTCCTCCACAGTTGTCCTCATCAAAACGTTCAAAGCTTCCACTACCTCATTGAAGAGAAAAGGTGCTAAGGGTTCCCCCTGTCTAAGACCCCTTTGGGGTAGGAACTCAGCCGTAGGGCTGCCATTCACCAAGACTGAAATTGAGGCAGATTTCAAACACCCTTCGAGATTTTTGTGTATTACAATCACTATTTGAGATGTTGGAGGGTGATGCTCCTGTTTCTTACTTAAAAGTAACACTGCATTCCATTATGGCCTTAACCAATCTTGAGTAACAAAGCAGCTAACAGAGAAGTTCATTCTTTCTTAATAGTAACACTGCATTCCATTACGGCCTTAACAAGGTAACATGGCAGTTCATGTATGTACTCACCCAAATGCACACTCTATTTCTACATTTTTTTCATCTGAACCTGTCCTATTTTCTATTTTCTTTCATTTTTTCAAAAATGTCTCTTTCTAAAAAATTCAGAGAATCAAGGTGCTCATTGGTAACCTGAACTTCCTTCAAGCTCTGACCCATTAAACTAGAAGATTATTCTTTTCTTGTGATCCATTTCTCTTGCATCTTCATGTGCAATGCCATATTGTAATGTACAGAATATCTGATTCTCCTTATTAAATTTTGTTTAAGCTTATTGTTTTATGTGTGTGCTTTTGTTTCTGTGGATGACAGAAATTGTTTTGGAAAATCCACATTTGTCAAACTTGAAATAAAATTTTAGAATTAAGGCTTATATTTATTCCTTAGCACTCAATGGAATGTAAATTATTAATTTGGTGGGAATTATTAAAAAAATACTAGTAATTGTGTTGAATATTTGTGAAACTACTGTAACTGGAATTTTGGAAATAACTCAAGTTGGCTGGCTTGTTGTTTTGGTACATATGCTTAAGTAAGTTTTTTCCCAAACCCAAGTTTAACCCTCCAAATTCTATTATAGAGCTCATAAATTGAAAGAAAGGAGGCTTTATTAAAAAATGAGTTAGAAGCAAAGTTGCAAAGTGTGAGATTGGTTCAGGACAGGGAGGACGGATGGTGTTAGCAAGCAAGTTGAAACTAATGGTCGGTTCAGCATATTTTGCAATTATGGAAGTCAAGGACGGTGGTGTTACTGCAGACCCCATTTTCTTCAGTAGGCTCTAGAATTTGGGTGCCTTACCTAAAGTTTATTGCCTCTTGTGGAGACTCTTTCATAATAGGCTACCATCGAAAGTTAATTCAATTAGAAGATGTTCTGTGCTCATTCTGTCATCTACAAGAAGAACATGCATTTTCTATCATAAATGTCCCTTGAATATCGCAAGACCAAGACCCACATACATTGACCAACACAAAGGCCCAAATGAATATGAGTTCCCATATGCTGCATTTGCTTTCCAACCTCCTTAGCTCAATTGAAAGAGAAGCTTGCATATGCCTAGCTACATTAATACTTCCTTTTTTTTTAAAATGTTAATATCAGTGCTTAGAACTGATTTTAAACATCAATTAATAAGTTTTCCTAGAGGAAAAAATGTTGACTACACTTTAGTATTTCTAATAAATTTTTTATTTTAACGGGTGATTGGTGTAAGTGATATACATGTTTGATTTCGCATAGTTAGCCAATAGAAAACAACACTTGAGATACACATTCACAATGTTGTATGTAGTAATAGGTAACTTACCAATTTATCTGATTGTTTGTTTTGTCTTTTGTTGTAAGAAAGAAATTGTCTTTCATCAAATGAAGGAATCTCGCTCAATTCCATCTAATCATCTTCCAATGATTAAAATGTATGACGATTAAATAATTGCCATTTTGATATGAATTTCTGAGCGTGCAACTTTGGATTAAAGTTGGGAGAGTCTAAAAGTACTTTACCTTGAATCAATAAAAATTTCCTTCTTCAATTGACTTTGGTGAAATGGAATTCATTATTGTAAAATAGAGTTTGTAAAATTACTTTTCAAATTTTAATCCAAGCATAATCCAAATACTGTATAGTTATTACATCGTGATTCGTGAGCTTAGAGATGAGATTTTACTAAATTAAATTATTTAGTTCTTTTATGAAGACTAATCTTTTTAAATAAATTTGAGTAAATCACTAATTTGTTCTGTCATGTATTACTTTTTTTTTCTTCCCTAAATAGTTCTTGGAGTAATAAAATTATATAAGTGCTCTTTAAATTATTTTTAAATATCTATTAATTTAGTCCATACATTGATTTATTTAAAGTTCAGGATTCATTTGAAGGTTTTTTTTTTAATATTATGAGATTATTTAGTATAATTTTTAAACACGAGAGCTTACATATATAATTTGTATATTTTAGGACTATTTAGAAGAGAGTAATATTTTAGGAATGAGATTGATGGTTTGTTGTTATTCAATAAATTTAAAGAGTATTATGAGTAGATATTACCACTATAAGCACGTACTCTATTTAAGTTCAAATGTGTAAATTATGAAATATTATATAAAAAATGAAAATATTTATTTTTTCAAAAGATATCTATGTACTTGTGAACCGTTAAATAAAATAGGTTTAAATATTTTTTAAATTCCTATAATTTAGCGTTTTTTATTTTTTTTGTTCTTGTATTTTTTGTTATTGTTTTAATGCTTGTAAAATATTTTTGTTTTATTTTTTATTGTTATAACATTTTTTAATTATTTAAAATATTTTTGGCATTGTTTAAAGAGATATACATAACAGTTTAAGATAAAAAAAGTATATATATATATATATATATATATATATATATATATATATATATATATATATATATATATATATATATTGTAAGGACTAAATTAATTTATCTATAACGTTTGTTTTCTTTCTCTCATTTAGGACGACATCAACATTAGTCAATTTGTTGAGCTTTCATTAAGTGAAAGAGAGAGAAAAGTGGATAAAAAAGGAATAATTGTATCAGTATAACAGTGATATGATATATTCTTTAATAGTTTTTTTTTTAAGTTTTGTACAGGTTAATTTTTTTTAATATACTTTCTAATAAATTCTTAATTAATAGTTAAATTTTATTAAAAAATATAAAATTATGAGTAAAGCTGATTATATAAAGAGTGAAACTTATATAATATTAATTTTTAATAAATTTCATTCAATAATAAAAATATATTAAAAAATAATGTTAAAGAATATATTTTTAACAATTCTATAATTTTATAATATATTCTTATCATATTATTTATTATATTTCACACTTTTGTCTCTCTCTAAATCTCATTCTTAATCATAGATGAAAACGCCCGATAACACACTTTAATATATTTTCTTTGACAAATTTTTTAATTTTTTATTAGTTAAAATTTATTAAAAATTATAAAATTATGAGTGAAATTTATGAAATAAAGAGTGAAATTCACATATTTTTAAATTTTAAATAAATTTCAATGAATAGAATAAAATGTGGTAAAAAGACTGTTAAAAGAGAGATTATTAAATAGTTTTAGATCATAATATCTATAAATCTAACGGATCTTTAAGTGACACATATGTATAGAAATAATTAATAATACTAAATTGAATGTCATGTGAAGATTAATTGACACCATCATAATTATAGACTACCAAATAATTTATTGTATTAAAAGAGTGTGTTACTAAATAATTTTTGAATTATAGAAATATAATGCATAAGAAACAATTGTAGGAACAAAAATTTTCTAAACCGAGAAGTATATACAATGGAAAAGAGAAACTATTCAATAATCTCTGAAATCCACATGTCAGAGTGGTAAAAGTCCAAGTTGGACACAGAATCCAGCATGTCAAGGTGCAGCAACAATTCATCCACCATGATTGGCCAAGACCACATCCAACTTATCCAAGTGGAAAATAATGAGATAAGGCACTCTCATAATCACACACACACCAATCATGATCCCCCACCAACACTTGTAGCCACAAATCCAAATTATAGTAATATTTCATGCTTCTCTATCACTCTTGTCAAATTCCACAAAAACCAAGTACTACAAGGGAAGAAGAACTTAGCTACAAGCTAAGGAAGGATCAAAGAGAATGGCTCAAGCAATGGCATCAATGACTAGCTTACGTGGTTCCTCTCAGGCTGTGTTGGAAGGTAGCCTTGGCTCCACACGCTTGAATGTGGGGAGTGGAAGCAGGGTGGCCTCAGTCACACGTGCAGGGTTCACAGTTAGAGCACAGCAACAACAAGTGAATGGTGGTGAGGTACAAAGTAGCCGTAGGGCAGTGCTTTCACTTGTTGCTGCTGGTTTGACCACTGGCTCTTTTGTTCAAGCTGTGCTTGCTGATGCCAAACCTATCAAAGTTGGACCACCTCCCCCACCTTCTGGCGGATTACGTATGTCTCTCTCTCTCTCCCCCCTCTCCTTCTCCTCTTATAATTCAATTCATTCTGAAGAAATTAAGATTTTTTGTTTCTGATTTAATTAGAATGCTCTGGAAATATAATTGTCTTGTAATCAGAAATTGTCATCTGGATAGGAAGTTTGTTGACTTTTATAATAATTACGTTTTAACTTACCTAAGACGATTTCTGATTAGTTGAGAGTCTAACAATAAAAATCTTTACAGAACTTAGAAACAATTGTTTATTTAAAACTGAACTTTTTCAAATTTGTATTTAATTTTGATTTGATTATTCATGTAAAATGAATAGTTTAGATTAACTCCTTTTTGCCTCTTATCTCTTACTTGATGCACACCATCTATGTGTGTGCAATGATCATCATAACTTGTCAAGTGGAAATCATTGATAAGCCATGGATGTTGCATTGAATGATGAACCTTGAAGGATGAAAAATGGAAATTGGGGCAGAGAAGTTGAAGTAGATTTGGGGTTGGTTTTAGTAAGTTTCATTAAAGTAAACAGGGTTAGAAGCAAAGACAGGAAATCAAACAAAAATCAGAAATGGGGTTCTGTGACATAGTAGTGTATTGTACCACAGCACAGCAAAGTTTTGAACAGAAAATAGGTCATGCATGTTGCATTAAATGATGACAGAAGAAAAATAGAAATGGGGTAGAAAAGTTTGAGCTAGAATTCAGTTTGATTTTGGTAGTAGATTTCATTTATGATATAGGGTTAGAGGCAAAGACAATGAAAACAAAAGAAGAAAAGAAAGAATTATTGAAATGGGGTTGTTATTAGGGACATGATTAGAGAATGGAGTTTGAAGATATTATAATTATAACCATGGTGGGTGTGTTATGGAATATGGCAGCTGGAACATTGAACTCAGATGAACCAAGAGACCTTAAGCTGCCATTGAAAGATAGGTTCTTCCTTCAACCATTGTCTCCAACTGATGCTGCACAAAGGGCAAAGGAATCAGCCAAGGAAATTGTTGGCGTTAAGAAGTTGATTGAAAAGAAGGCTTGGCCATATGTTCAGAATGATCTGCGTCTCAGGGCCGAGTATCTGCGCTTTGATCTCAACACTGTCATTGCTGCAAAGCCTAAGGATGAGAAGAAATCACTCAAGGAACTCACTGGCAAGCTCTTCCAGGATATCAGCAATGTAAGTTGAAACAGAGAAAAAAAAGAAGAGATAATTAATTAACCCGATAGTGCTTTAGGTATTTTTGATCTGTTCTTCGATTAGAGTTGAAGTTTCTCTTCGGTAATTCACACAATAAAGTTTGCATTAAAGATGAACATAGATTATCACGGTGAAATTCTAATTCTGATTGGAGAACAGTACCAAAAGTACTTAAGGAAGTGCGTGCAAGTTTTGTCCTTCTTAGTATGAGATCAGAGTATTAATGAAAGTTGTTAATTTTTGTTTCACAGCTGGATCATGCAGCAAAAATTAAGAGCAGCCCGGAAGCAGAGAAGTACTATGCTGCTACTGTATCTTCTCTGAACGATGTCCTTGCCAAACTTGGTTAATGTGATTAATTTCTTGCTTTCTTGTGTAAGCTTTGTGCATGATTTTCTCAGACACTTTATTGACTGATATTTTAAGAAAATCAAATGATGAGGGAAAATTTTCTATAAATAAGATCAATATATCTAGACCACTTCTCTCCTGCCTGTCCAAAACTAAAAGGTAATTAAGGGGTAATGTAATTGTAGAACTTGGAAGTTTAATTATAATTTCCCGAGCACAAAACTTGAGTAGCTATAATGATACTGTAATCTTAGTACACAGTATTTGGATCATAAGGTCCTAGAGTCTTATTTTTTATATGAAGGAACACAAGGTGCCGCATGAAGGATGAGATGAAATTGGAGAAAATTGATGGAAGTAACATGAAAAAAAGAAGCAAGAAGTATATTAATAAGCTTAGTTGGAACACAAGCGTCCACAATGAAGCCAACCCCGATATTACAAGAGTGTACAACATTCTCAAATGATAAATACAGATTGTGCTACAAATTCTTGACTTTCTAAAACAACATTTTGTAATGCCATATAACCCACACAACCAGCAGCATATTGTTCAAGTAACGCACATAAAACCTGTCCCAAAATTCACTACACCAGCCACCAAAAAATGCAGCATGCTATTTTTTTAATCGGTAAATGTTAATTGTTAGTTTTGTTAGTAGGGGGATCGAACCTGCGACCTTTTCTCCCTTCCTTTCTTTATCAACAATGCAACCAACCTTATATTTCCCCAAAAATGAAGCATGTTTCCATACATGCCAGCTACTCCCTCTTCAAGCTGTTAGTCCTTCACACTAAACATATATCTTGCTCATCATGCATATTGCATTGATTCCACCCCATCCACGCAACGTTGAAAGCCACCAGAGTGACTACAGAACTGTTATGAGTTATACAATTTTGAAGATCTGCATAATTAGCACAGACCCTTTTACATCATTAGTAATGGCTTTAAAACACTCCAATGTAACTGATGTAAGGCAGCTGATCAGTATCCCATGCAATTTCTTTCAAATCCAAGTTGTGGTCATCCCTTTAGCTAGACACTCATAGGGTGGATATCCATCTCACCTTTGTCACATTGATTGGTAAAATGCACGGAAAAAACTAGGGTGATAAAATTCGCGAAATGATGATCATTGGGCAATATAATGGGCAATTAAGCCTAACTATTTTTTTAACAAAGGTAAATAAATGCCTGATACAGCAAATTAATGAACATTTTGTGTATCATTTCACAAAAGTACATTCACGTGATTTATTACTGGCTGAAGTGCTGAACAAAATGGTAAATGGAAATGAAATAATTACTTAAAATACAGCAAACAGTTCAGTGTTTTGGATGATATAAACCGGTAACACGAAGGAAGTTGTTAATAGCAAATAAGATAACAACCCCTACAACAATTGAGCTGAGTCGCCAAGGGTCACGGAAGTTCATTGACCTTATCATAACTGACAGGGACTATTTAACACTCGTATCAACATCATTTACCAAAATAGCAGTAAACCACTCAACCAATTGATTTGGCGAAAAGGCTTAATTCAAGCTAAGGCTGTAGATCTAGCCTGGAAATAAAAGGATAATGTAATGAATTTCAGAACACTGAAATGAAAATAAAATGAAGGGAGAAGAAGAGGGTTTAGAGATGGAGAAGGTGAGAGACACAATATTGAATCCGCAAAGAATAATACAAATCGTGGGAGGTGATTGTGCGATTACACCAACGTGTTCGTTTCTTAGTTTGTGGTGTGTGCAGTTACTTGTGTTTCAGTTTCATATTTTATGTTGACATTCTTTCCCATTTTATACTTTAAATAAACGATATACAATTGCAGTGACAAGAAAGTTGGGCTTGCAGTGTGACACATAAGAAACTATGCTGAAGTGAATCATCAACATGTTGTACCAGAGAAAACCGCGCATTTTCACCCACCTTAAAGCTTTTCTATAAGCTATTCTCTAATGATTTTCGGAAAATCTACTTCAGGAATTCTGTTTACTATTGTAGGGGACAAAGCACATTGATGTAAGATACCATTGGTTGCCAAGAGAAGTAGAAGAACAACACTTCAAGTTGAAAACAATTCACACCAATAAAAACCCTGCAAATATGATGACAAAAGTTGTAACATGAGAAAAACTTCAACTTTGTGTTGAGCTAATCAGCACGGATTGCCTGCGAGCAATTGAAAATATTTTTCCTTTGCGAGCAATTGAAAATATTTTTCCTTTGGCTAAGGGGGAGAATTTGTTGGATTTTTTGGGCTCCCTTCCTATGTGGAGTAAAGACCCAAATGAGAAGACCCGTATGTCTCATTTATTTAAGTGGAGATGGGTCATATTAGAGAGAGTGAGATACAGTGGGAGAGACTCATTTGAGAGGGGAAAATAGTTACAAATCATTGAGAGATCATTGTGATTTTTGCATACCCACTAGAGAGTGTTTTTCAGATTGCAACTGTGGATTCGTTCATCGTTGGATCGGGTTGATTTTTGGACAGCAGATTCTACGCGTGTGATACTTCAAATTGTTCGGTTGTATCGGGAAAAAGATATTTGTAGAGAGAGATAGGTGTTACGCATTATCTACTCTATATTTTGGTGTTTTATCTTTTTGTCTCTATTGTACTAATTGATGGTTTGTTTTGATTTGACTGTTTTTAGCACGTTTTAGTGTATTTTCATTGATTATAGTGAAGTTATTTATTTGGTTTGGACGACCTGTGGTTTTTACTCTTGCATTGAGGGGTTTTGCACATTAATCAAATTGTGTCTCTGTTTTCATCAATTTTGTGCTCTATACTTTATTGGTGCTTCTTACATGTTCTTGCAAGTTTGGGAGAATTTATTTTCGCTGCTTATTACTCTGTTATAGAGTTTGTTATTGTATTGGCCTATTTCTTCCCATCAGAGTGGTATCAGAGCTCTTGGTTAAGGGTTTTTTTTTTCTACTTGCTTGAACGATGGAGGCACATATGAAGATGGTATCCTTGAGTGGAGCAAACTATCACTTTTGGAAGGGCAAGATGAAGGACTTACTATTTGTGAAGAATATGCATCTTCCGATCTTTGGCACACAAAAGCTAAATTCTATGTGTGACGAAGAGTGGGGTTTCAAACATGAACTTGTATGTGGTTTTATTAGACACTTTGTAGATGAATCCATTTATAATCTTATTTCTCATGAGACACATGCAGGAATTCTGTGGAAAACTCTTGAGTCCTTGTATGCTTCTAAATCAGGGAGCAATAACTTGTATCTATTGAAGAGCTTTGTTGAATTGAAGTACAAGGACGAAGCTCCATTTATTGAGCACTTGAGTGAATTTCAAGGACGCATGTATCAACTTTGATGATGATGTGTTGGGATTGTTCCTATTAATAACTTTACCTGATTCGTGGGAGACATTCCGGGTCTCCATGAGTAGTGCTGCCCCTAATGGTGTTGTTCCTTTGCAAATGACAAAGACTAGTGCTCTTAATGAAGAGATGAGAAGGAAGGCACAAGGTATTTCTTCTCAGTCAGAGGTGTTTGTTACTGAAAACAGGGGGAGAAGCCAAAAGAAGATGATAAAGGGTGATAGAGACGAGAGCAGGAACAACTCTAGGTCTCGATATAAGAATGTTGAGTGTCATTATTGTCACAGAACATGGCATATCCAGAGGAATTATTTTCTATGGAAGAAAGAGAGTAGATAAGAAGGGTAAGCAAAAAGAGAAGGATCATGATGATGACTGTGTGACTACTGCTATCAGTGATGATCTTGTAATTCTCCATGACCCTGATTCGCTTAATCTTGTATTTGATGAGAATATGTGGATAATTGATAGTGGTGCTACACTGCATGTTACAACTAGGAAGGAGTTCTTCACATCTTACACTCCAGGTGATTTTGGAGTCTTGAAGATGGGTAATGATAGCGTGTCCAAGGTGATTGGTGTTGGTGGTGTTTGTTTGCAAACCAACATGGGAATGCAATTGCTACTTAGAGGAGTGAAACATGCTTCAGATGTCCGGTTTAATTTGATCTCTGTGCAGGTACTTGATGATGTTGGTTATGATAACCACTTTGGTTCTGGAAAATAGAAACTCACCAAGGGTAACCTGGTTGTGGTCTAGGGGGAGAAACTTTCAAAGCTGTATTTGGCAAAAGCTTTGGTTGCTAGAGACAATGTGAATGCTATGGATATGGAGGCATCTTTGTGGCATTGAAGGCTTAGTCATATCAGTGAGAAAAGGCTGGATTGTTTAGCCAAGAAGGATATGCTTCTAGCTAGGATTGAAGAATGTGAATTTGGAGAAATGTTCTCATTGCATGGTTGGTAAGCAAACCAGAGTATCCTTCAAGGAGCACCCTCCTTCCAGAAAATATGAGTTGCTTGAATTGGTGCATTCAGATGTTTGTGGTCCTTTTGAAGGTGAAATCCTTTAATGGTGCTGATATGATGACTAACGCATTACTAAGAGGGAAGTTTAAAGCTTTCTCTGAGATCGCCAGTTTGGCAGTCACCTCCACATAGTTGTGAGGGGGAGATTTGTTGGGTTTTTGGGGCTCCCTTCTTATGTGAAGTAAAAGCCCAAATGAGAAGGCTCGTATGTCTCACTTATTTAAGTGGAGATGGGTCATATTAGAGAGTGAGATACAGTGAGACAGACTCATTTGAGAGGAGAAAACAGTTACAAATCATTGAGAGAGAAAGAAGGAGAGGGAAAATCATTGTGATTTTCGCATACCCACTGGAGAGCGTTTTTCAGATTACAACTACAGATTCGTTCACCGTTGGATCAGGCTAATTTTTGGACAGCAGATTCTATGCGCGTGATAATTCAAATTGTCTAGTTGAATCGGCAAAAAGATATCTGTAGAGAGGAATAAGTGTTTCGCATTATCTGCTCTATATTTTGAGATTTTATCTTCTTGTCTTTGTTGTACCAATTGGAGATTTGTTTTGATTTAACTGTTTTTGTAGCACGTTTTAGTGTACTTGTTGGAGGTTCTCTTGTATCTTCATTGATTATAGTGAAATTATTTCTTTGGTCTGGACGACCTGTGATTTTTACTCTTGCATTGAAGGGTTTTCCACATTAATCAAATTACGTCTCTGCTTTCATCAATTTTGTACTTTATATTTTATTGATGTTTCTCACAGATTCTTACAAGTTTGAAAAAATTTATTTCCACTACTTATTATTTTGTTATAGAGTTTGTTATTGTGTTAACCTATTTCCCCATTAGAATTGTAGGGGCCAGCCAAAAGTCTACGTGCATTGAATGCACCTTGCATGCATATTAGAAATCTTTTTCACTAGCCCCATTTAGATGTGTAGCTAGGGGTGCAGATAAATTTTTAAAACATTGAAAATCTTTTATAATGCATGCTTTTGTTGAAAAGTTTGGGAAAAATTCACAGTATTTTTTCTCTTTTATAAATAGAAGACATAGGAGGTTAAGGAAATCATTGAGAGCAAAAGCAAAACAAAGCTTTTGGATAGTTGTGAGAAAAAATAGAGTTAAATAAATCTTGAGTGTATAGGAAAAATATACTGGGTGAGTATTGATTTTATAGCTCTTTGGTATTATAAAAATATAGTATTTGAATAGAAGTCAGTCTCACGAAAAATACTATATTATATCTAAAAGAGAGTAAGAAAATATTATAATATTTTTTAATATAATAAAATAGTTTTCGGAGTTTGACCCTTGAATTTTTCCTCTTATCGGAGGATTTTCATTAATGTTCATCTTATTGCTTCCGCTCTACGGCCATTCCCAATCTTAATTTATACTCACTTTTCGCTTATTGAGCCCAATAAGGTTAGTTCATACAGTATTTTTTTTATTAAGCAAAACAAATATTATAAAGATGGTACCCATGAATACAAAGTTTACAAATCAGGATATCCTAGTAACATCAACTAAGGTTAATCTGTAATAATATCACTGCACATATAAACACTAATTAACATTTTTTAACATAAGTCTCTGCTCAATCTGTTGTCCTCCACTAATATATTCTCCTTGCGCTTCCGAAAGTATGATATCGGTTTCTTGACTGAAAGGGAGTATTTTTTTTTTTAAATTACCAAATGATATAGTATTTTAATAAATTCCCAATCAAGGATAAGTCGTATATGAAAAACACCACTCTTGGGTTGAAGACTTACCTACTTTGATGATTTCTGCATTCAGAATTTTTTTAATTAATTTCTGCACCAAAGTCGTGTGTGCAAATTACTAATTAAAAGAATCAATTGATTGTAAATATTATAAATTAAATTTTATAATATTATGTTCAATTCTTACAAATAAAAAAACTAAAAAACACAACTCTGTCACTTTCTTTTAGTAATCGCTTGAAGAAATACGACTTTGTTTTTAAGTTTTACTTTTAACAGTGAAAAATCAATATTATATTAGTTAAAAGAGTGTTTTTTTAAAGTATTTTAGAGAAGTCGTGAATCTAGGCACGACTTCACCTTTCCTCCAAATATTTTTTATCAAAGTTTTCATATTTTTTTCTATAAATATTATGTTTTGAAAAAATGTTGATGCTATTTTTAAGTAATTTTAAAAACGTGTTAATTTTTGTATTTTTCTAACATTATGAATTAATTATTTGTTTTCAATTTTTTGAAAAAATGGTGTAAATAAAATGCTTAAATTCTGCATAGAAATATAACGTTAATATATTATATTTAAAAATTCTAAACTAAAAGTAAACAATGAAAACAAAAAAAAAAAAAAAACAAAAGAATGAAATCTTTAGTATGTTCACGACTCCTTGATTATAATTAAAAAAAAAAGCTAAACACAACAACTGAATTAGTTTTCTGTAAGAAAAATTAAGTCATACAATTGATTCCCACTTCTAATAACAATTCTATTTTTTTTAAAAGAGAAAAGTAACAAGTCGTAAATACAAACACGACTTCGTAATAAAAAGTTGTGAATAAATTATTAATAAAAGAAAAATACATAAATCGTAGATATTAATACGACTTCAACAAGAGAGTTGTGCTTTCCACATACGACTTACCCTTTATTGAGAATTTATTGAAAAACTACCAACATTCGATAATTTCTAAAAAAATCTTTACCTCCATTCGGTCAAAAAGCCTATGATATCACTCATGACAAAAGAAGATAGGGTCATGCTTGTCTCATCCAAAATTAGATAGTACCCATTATGTTAGCATATGAAGATAATAAGTGATCTAATAAATACTAACCCGTATCTTAAAGTAAATTTTAGTCGACGGTAAATTTTATTTTTATTTTTTTAACGAACATAATTTCATGACATGTATTCAAGAACAAAAATAATTCTTTTTTTGGGTCTTTTATCATTCTTTATAGGTTCTTCACCATGGTCTATATATGATTATATTTTTATGTTGAGTTGGATCATCTAAAATTATATGATTAAAGTACACTTAAATAAATTAATAATATACATTAAGTAAAAGATGTTATTGAAAGAAGAGAACATTGAAAGGAAAAAATGTTATAAGAAGTTGTTTTTAAAAGGAGAATGAATTATGAAAATATATTTGCAAGAATGTAAAGGAAAGCCATCAAATCTATTTTATTTTTTATCTCTACAAAACCTTCCATAATTATTTAGAAATACTAGATTGACACTCTTTTTTGCGTTACATCCCTTTAAGGTTTAACAAACATTATGCTGCACCATATACTCTTATAAGGGAGGTTATTATAAAAATTAAAAAAAACAACAATATTTTATATAATTCAACAAAATATGAATGTTAGTATAAACTATAACCTGATCTGGAAATTAAGACCCAGATTCATTAAAATAATATGTCTGGCATCAGTCATTTATCTATAAGTCAACTATCATGACACTTCATTTTTTGACAATAAAAATGGCAAAAGTTAGACCTGCAGCGTTTCACATTAGATTTGAATTCTAATAGATGGAGAAAAAATAATACTGCTCTCAAAATATTAATATTTGTATGGGAAGTGTCTTGAAATCGAGAGGAGAAAGACACGAGAAAATGATGGAAATTGAATGAATAATATTGAATTGAATGGACTGAGACTGCAAGTGGGTAATGCACAAATAAAATAGCAAGTGGGTAATGCAAAAATAAAATAGCAAGTGGGAAACTAATTAAGAACATATCACGCGGGACACACGAATAGAAAATGAAACATAGATCGATGGAGAATAATAATTGCACATATATAAATTAATCTCCTAGAGCTATGGTAATGAAAAATTGCAGATACATTAGCAAAAGCAAAGCAGTTGAGGAAGGGTATGGGAAGAGAGAGCTTCATACATTTCTGAAGAAAGTAAATATTTGAACTAAGACAGAGCCTTCCATCACAGGTAAATACAAATTAAACAAGCCATGTTCCTCTGTTTAATTGTCAATGGAAAAAAAGTTTTTTGGGTCTGGGTTTGTAGGCACATCTTGATTTCCTTTGATATTGTTGAGATCTACAAAGTTGATTAATTAGAATATTTATTATAAGATATGGACAATCATTTTCTCTGAGTTAGGTTTCGGAACTGAGTTGAATTCAATGCAAATGTAATACTTATCGCATGTAAAATATAGTGTTTACTTAACAAATGGTTTCAATGCAATTTACAGATGTAATATAGAGATTAATTTGTTGCATGGCACTCTATACTGTGTGCTGACTGTGTTCCATGTTTTAATTTTTCCATTGTTAAAGTGATTAATTGTGGATGACGTATCTTTCAATGGAAATTTTGGTAATAACTTCTTTGATACTTGATTATTTTGTAATGTTTTTATTTTGTTTCCATAAAAAAAAAGATTAGGACCTTATTTAGATAAATCTCTCAATAAATATAAGAAAACAAGAACATAAAATGAATTAATTATTTTTTACCAAATTAAAACCAAACTTTAACTTTTATAAAGGTCTTTTGTGTAAACTTTTTCAGAAGTTAGAAGTTAGAAAATAGTTTCTTTTACTATAGATATTTATTTAGAAACTTTGGCCTAAATACAAATGCTTAATTTGACACAAGGTGTTGGGAATAAATTTGTTTGTTCATGATCAAAGTCATCGTGTAATCAATTCTAATTTTAATAATAAAATATTATTTTATTTTCATTATCATATTTCACTATTTGATTAAATGGTCCATTTGATAATGTCCTTGATTAAAATTAAAGACTTGTTATTATAATAAAGATTATGATAATGAAAAACAAGTTTATTCTAATTCTAATCTAAACCGTTTTGATAATAAAATTATTATAAATAAGATATCAATAATCCGGATAGATTAATATATATGTGATAGTATTTATTAGATAAATATTAATAGATCTAATTTATTAATTTGCATGTATAGATGAGTCACATGTTGATGTGATCATTGAATTGACTCAATTGAAATTTTCTAATGGTTAAAATTTATCATAAATTGTCAATAGAAGATTTTCAAGAAGAGGTATAATAACTTTATTTGACCTGAGATTGTCATAGTAATTAACAAGTTATTTGTTGTATTTTAATTCCGGACACCTAATGCTTTAGAACACTTGTTGAATGGATATTGGATATGATTAAATACCTGTAGAATTAATGATTAATCAAGAATGAATCCATCAACTCTTGGTAATGAGTTTGAGCTCTATGAATAAAATTATATCCTGGTCAGTAAGATTAAATGAGAGAAGAAATGAGTTTTTTAAGTCATTATGAGTTAACTCAAAAGGGTTTGACAGTAATACCATACTCTAGAATTAACCCGCTGTAAAGATGGAAGAAATTATTACACTACTTTTCTAATGGTTCTTGAAAGTAAAATGTTATTTCATGTTATTCGGACGTTAAGGAGTGTTACTAGACATCTACCTTGATTAGTATATTAATTTGATTAATATACTACCGACTTAGTATTGAACCTACACACAAACAAATGTTCTAATCTCTGTTAAAGAAATTATTTTAATATTTGATGATTAATTAAATTAGAGAATTTAATATGATAAGATAATTAATTGATTTCAAAAAGGTGAAATATTATTATATTTTTGCTTACACTTAAAAATATAGATAATAAGAAAGATTTAGTGAAAGAAGAAAAACAAACATGTATGATTATCTATTTGAGATTTTGGTTGAAAAGACGACTAAATACAAGTTTGACTTGATAAATTATTATTTCAATTTTAATTGCTAAATGGTTAGCAATAAAAGGTAACAAGAAAATAATATAGCTTAAAAAAGATACTATCCATAATGATTTTAATTTTATGAAAAATTTGATAGTTTTAGCGTGTTATAAATAGAGCCTTAGGCTGCACGTTGTAATTATCCCAATATCACTTATCTATTCTTCTTATTTTTTTTCACTTGTCAAAGTTGTTGACAGGTCATCAATAAGTATATTTTTTAATATGTCATCTGTTTATAATATAATTTAAATATAAAATAGATCCTTTTATTCCACAATATGTGTTTTTAAACACCCTTTTTCTTACACAAGGTTGTGTTAGTAACAAGTGATTTATTGTAGGTTGATTAGTTTTCTCTTTGTTGAACTGCTATAGGAAAAAGGAAGTATTGTTTGAATGGCTTCTTCTGCAGCTAGTTACACTGCAGTACCTGAAACAGAACCCCGGATTGAACACATAATTAACATCAATCCTAAAGACATTGAACCTGCATGGCATGATGTGTGCTGCATTTACAAGGTTCCTCCTAATCTCAAAAATTTGAAGGTTGAAGCCTATGCACCACTTTTGATCTCAATAGGCCCTTTTCATCACAACAAACCAGAACTAGAGCCAATGCACAAACAGAAGCAAAGGTATTTTCTTTCCTTCTGGGAACGTGTCACAAACAAAAAGGCTTTGGCCAAATACAAAGCCTTCCTCAATGAAAACATCGAAGCAACGATACGCCAAAGGTATTCAGAGCCGATTACTAGCTTCAGCAATGATCAGTTTGTGGAAATGATCCTCTTAGACTCGGTCTTCATTTTGGAGCTGTTTTTGAGAAAATCAGAAAAATCTAAGCAAGAAAAGGATTACATGTTCACCACACCATGGATTTACAAGGGTATACAAAGAGACCTCTTGCTACTTGAAAATCAACTTCCAATTTTTGTCTTGGATGAGTTACATAGAAGGGTTTGTAAGCAAAATGGTGTTAGCTTTCTTGAGCTTGCATTTAACTACTTTGAAGATTATTATCCTTATCCACACAAATCAACAACAACAAGTGATTATGATCAAACTAAAGAGATGGTCAAGAAGAACTTCAAATCTTGTAACCACTTCACTGATTTGATAAGGCTTTTCTACCTCCCAGAAAGGGTTCATGTCAAGGAGTGGATGCCATCAAAACATTTCACCCCTTGTGGTAAAAATGAATGTGTACTTAAGACTGCAGCAAAGTTGAATGAGGCAGGGGTTAGCTTTGAGAAATTGCACCACCACAAGTGCTTGTTAGACATAAAGTTCAAGATGGTTCCTGTTTTGAGCTGGTTTCTATGCTTAGGTTGCATACCATGCTCTATGTGTGTCAAAGCTCGTTTGCAAATTCCTCAGTTGAAAGTGCTCCAAACAACAGAATGTGTCCTAAGGAACCTCATTGCCTTGGAGCAGTGTCACTATTCAGACCAACCTTTCATATGCAACTATGTTTCTCTAATTGACTCTTTGATTCACACTCAAGAGGATGTGGAGTTGTTGGTTGACAAAGAAATCATTGTGCATGAACTTGGCTGCCACAATGAATTGGCAACTATGATAAATGGTCTTTGCAAGCATGTTGTGGTGAATTGCAATTATTATGGCAAAACATCAAGGAAACTCAATGATCACTACAATTGTTGTTGGAAACATTATATGGGTATGTTGAGGTCAGTGTACTTCCGTGACCCTTGGAGACTCAGCTCAACTGTTGTAGGAGTTGTTATCTTCTTGTTTGCTATTGTCAACTTTCTTCGAGTTACCAATTTATATCATCCAAAAGACTGAATTGTTTGAGTAGTTTTATTCGACTCCAATAGAATTATCTCATATGTAAAAGATATATGTATTTGATATAAAAATAACTGAACTGTTTGGTGGTGTAATTTAATTAATTAGTTACTTGATTTCCTTGTATCAATGTTCAGCCAGTAATAAATCTAGATGCATGTCTGGTTAAAGTTTCATTAATTAGAAGGCGATTAACTCATCAGTTTTGAGAAAAACATGCTAAATCACGTGAATGTACTTTTTTTTTTAAAATGATGTGCATAATGTTACTGTAATTATTTGTTGCATCAGGCATTTATTTACTTGTTTTTAATTTTTAACTATATACGTATATATTAATTATGAGACGTTGGTTCATAAAAAAATTATGAGACATTGGTAATAGTTGTCATGTAATTTTATTTTCCATCAAAAGGTTTATATGAATATAAAAAAAATTGTGTGTATGTAAAATAAATATAAGAAAATTAAATAAACGGTGCGTTTATACGCGCGTGATTGTAGAGTATATGCAGATAAGTCTGTTATATTTTAAGTCATATAAATAATGACTTTTTATTTATTGACAGTTTAATTATTTTTTTTTACATTAACATATCACGTCTAAACTCTTACAGGTATAACGCGTAAGTATGATATTTTCCTTACCTAAATATGCAAAGGTTTATAAGAGATCATGTGAAGAGGCTTCTTTGCAAAACCTAATCATTAAAATCATTGGCGAATTAAAAATCCTAATTCAATAAGTACAAATTATAAAAAATAAAATTAGTGGATTTAATTATATAAATATAAATGAAATAAAATATAAAAATATAAAATTTTATTTATAAACTTGGTAAATTCTAAAAAATAAGGAGATATAAGTACACACCCTTATATGACTCTAAGTCCGCCACTTATTAAAATAGATTACAAACTATTATAATTTGATTCATTCTTTGATATGGACCAATATTTATTTTGGTGTCAATGATAACAAACAATGAAAAATATCAGCAGATGTGCTGAAATATGGCCTGTACAATTCAGAAAAAAAAAAATTATGAGCTGTACAAAAGACAAGCAAAGTATGAACGGTGAAATATTTACTAAACCTCTTAATCAAAATACTAGGGTTGGATTATTCAAGTCAACATTTTTAATTTATAAGTTGAAATTTGAGCTAGATGCATGTGGAAGAATAATTAATCATACTCCACTTTTGAATTCTCCCATTCGTTTACTTCTTCCGATCGAGCTTTGCTAGTAGCTAATGCCTACCTAGCTACCCGAGGAACTGTGGAAGCATTTATTAATCGGAAAACCTAAAACTGGGAATTTTTAATTCCTTTGACTAATAAAGTTGTCCTTATCTTCTTAGGTCATGAATGGTAAGTATCACTTTATCCATCTCTTGCAAAAATAATACTGTACTTTAGAATATTTTTCTGTATGTAACAAAAAAAGAAAGAATATTTTCTGTACGTTATTTTCCGTGGGTGTCCTTCTCTCATCTAGTTTTTTTTTTTACTTGATATTGAGCATTATTATATGATACGATTACTAAGACTATTCGTAAGAAATTGGGCAAATCCTACTTATTCATTTTTTATATATCTACTCTTGTTCATTTTTTATTGTATAATCATATAATATAGCAAATAAATATCATTAAAAGATTAAACGGAGATCATCTCATATTCTTTTATTTAAGCCATCTCAAGTCTCATGTTCTTCGTGCACGAGACTTGTACAAAAAATTAGTACAATTATCATTTCTCTTCTAAGAAATGATATCACACTTTTCGAAAACAAAAGGAGCAAGATATTTTTTGCATATATATTTATGGACTATGAAAGTAATCCTTACTATTATCATATTCCAAGCTAGCTAACATGGAGCTTATAGGATAATTATAATAATCGGTAAAGATATATATACTAAATCAATATTTTAATCTATTACTATAGAATAATTATAGTAACATATTAAATTGATCACAATTAATGAAAAATCTTATAAAATCTTAAAGATACAATAATCTAATGTTATGAAATCCAGTTTGACCCGATGGGTCAGTTTCGTTATTGGACCGTTCATATATATGACTCAGGATGATTCGGTTAAACCTGACCAATTTTGAGGGAACCCGATTTTACAAACACTGGACTATACGCGAAAAAAAATGAACCACCTCTACAATGTCATTTTGATGTCTCATTATTATCAGTTGTTATTTTGAATTTTGGAGTATGGATAAACTTTTCTTAATCAAATAATATTAGTTATGTACTTATATATAATAGATCCATATATAATTTTGAATTTTTAATATATATTGGATCAAACCGGACCAATTACTACCTCATCGATTGGACCACTGATCCATTATCTCAACCGGTTCAATCAACAAATCATTTTTTATAACAATGAATTAATCCTAATAATAATGGAAGATCTCACATGATCTCAATAAAAAAAATTAAACAAAATGAAATAGTAGAAACTGGCCTAAAGGATGCACCCATTATGTCTTTGGCATTTAGCAACATTTATATGGAACATGCTAGTTCTTCGCCAACAACATGAACCTCCTGATTTAGGATTTAATTAACTAGAACAAAACATTTACATAGGAAGCAAGTGCATTTCATGGTTTATGGATTTTTCTTGAATGAAATATTGAATAAACATGACAATTAATGAATAAATCATCACATAATTAAGCCGCAAAATATATTTGTAGTTAGCGTGCTAGAAACATGACTACGTATATATATTGTCTCCGAAAAATCTAAAGAACAGTAAATATGATGTTTCCTGATGAGAGATTTGTTTTAGAGGGGCAGAATTTAAAAGTAGTCTTACTTTTAAATGAGGACGTATATGAAGGATCCTTTATAATATTGATATTGGCTTAACCATTTTTTTTTCAATAATATTGATATTGGACAAAGTATGAAGGTTGGTTTTGGAGGTCTACCGAGAAGGTTTTGCCGCAGATCCGATGACATCTCAAATAAAGACACCACTCTAATACTTTGGAGAGAATAATTTACAAGAAGAACCACATATACAATTTTTCACAATATTGCAATCCACAAATAAAACAGTTAGAGGGACTAATCCATTATTTAAAAATTGACCTTATATGTATGTTACTTCTAGAAAATGCAAGGAATGAGATATAATAATGATGTTTATTGTAGATCCCAAAAGAGATATGAATTGGATTAAAAAAAAAAGGAAATAGTGTACGCATGCACTTAATCAAGCTATTATCTAATTATAAATAATTATATATGATAAATTTATTAATCTTTAAAATAGTTACTTTCAAACATAAAAAAAAATTACTCTCAACATACCATGTGTTTGGAAATACAGTCATGATGCAATGTGATAAACCACATCTAGGTGCTAAAAAACACAAAGCAACATTTATTAGCTTCAAAAGAAACCTGGAAAATCAGGTCATCAAATTGTAACCAAACATGCTATATACTACCAATGACGATTTCTGTTTTTTTTTTTGTGATATACTAATATGTAATTTAAACTTTAAATAAGTAATTTAAAATAAATAATTTTTAAAAGAGTGCTTATTTAATAAATAGATAGGATTTTCTTATCAAAATAAGTAGAAAATTATTTTTTAAGCAAAAATAATTTAGACAAACACATTAAAAAAAATAAAAGGTGTTTATTTATATTTATTAAAATAAATACTTTTTTTAACAAATAACTTTAAATAAATTAACCTTATATCTAAGATAGAAGAAACAAAATATATTTCCTGAAAAATGTTAATTAGTGTCTTTAGAATATTGATTAAGAAGCTAATTTTTTTTATTAGGATACCTAAAATTGTGAAGTGCATAACTTTATATTTTTTTATGATTTCTATAATAAATATTTTTTTAATTTCTTAATCAATATGGATACTGGTTATGAAGACTCGTTATCTCTTATTAGTAAAGCAGAGAAATTTTACAAAGAAAATTTCCTGCCTTTTTTGCATGCAAATCCTGCTAAAAAAATTCTCGAAAATCACAAGATATTGATATAATCTTTTATTATTAAAGCATAAAAGTTTTACAATTTTTTCCGCATTTTTTGCATGCAAACTTCACTAAAAAAATTGTATTGATATTATTATTAAAGCAATATGTATTAATTATTATCTTATTGATATTAAAACACGAATCAATGAATATGTTATCATAAATCTATATAGTAAATGAACCAAGAAGCACGCCTGTTGATTTTCATCTAAATCGAACGGTTAACAAAGTAATAACCATATGGCCAGTCCTTAATTGCATCATTAATTAGTATCCTTAATTTTCATCATTGATTGGAAACTAGTCAAATAGATCTTAAAATAGAAAAAATATATTTAATAACACCACATTATTTTTAAGCCAATAAATTTTATAATTTTCAGGATGAAATCTTCTTATAAAATAATCCCTTATTATTAAAGTGGAGAAGTTCTAAAAAGAAAATTTCCCATCTTTTTGCATGCAAATTTCGTTAAAAATCTTATGCAAATCACATAACATATTATTATTATTATTAAAACAATCTGTATTCATTACTGTCTTATTGATATTAAAAATGCGTATCAATGAATGAATATATTATCAGAAACCTTTAGTAAATGAGCAAAAAAAATGTATAAACTTACAGTAAAAAAAAAAATATAATGTATAAAGTTTTTTGGTCTGAGGGGAATAAAATTATATTATATCACTCATTAGAAAAGATTCAATACAAGAAAAATCATGATAAAAAAATTTGTTGACAAGCAAAAATATCTTATTTCTCTTGCAAAAGAATGAACAACTAGATTCATTTGCGGACTTACAAACTAAGCATGAATGTTATGTAAAGATGATAAGATATGATTGCAGCTCCTTACCTTACCATGGGGGTTAACATATATTTATATCAGTTGAGATATTAATATCTATTAACCTGTAAGTCAAGTGTGGGCTCTTAAATTATGTTTTCTGTAAACAATGGTACCTCTGGTGCCATTCTATTTATATTTTTATATCTAGATATACAAGTATATATTTGCTGATTTTAAAAAATAATTGCAGCTCCTTAACATTCTCCTGCTTCATTATTCTGAAATTTTGCAGCTCTTATGCAGTCCATCATTTGCTGATTTAACAAAATGATTTTTGCAGCTCTTATGCAGTCCAATACTTATTTAAAGTTATATTATATCTTTAATTCTTAATATTTGTGATTTGTAGGTCCTGAGAGTAAAAGAAATGTACAAATATAATGGGAAATAAAAGATATACAAATCAATTAATTTCAATTCTTAGAAGAAATTTGTTTCGCGAATTTGATTATATTCATATTTACTAGACTGTTATTCTCGTTCAAAGATGTTTTATAAATACTTTTAATTCTTGAAAATAATTGTATTTACATTACTTCACTCTAAGAAAATAATTGGGAGATTTAAATATGATCTATCATATTCTGCCTTGTCTCACTCAATCACGTCTTTCAAGTTTTCTCTAATTCATTAGAAAGAACTTTTTTTATACTAATGTGTAAAAATTAAACAAAAAAAGACAAAGAAAAAATAAATATAACAATATGTTTTTTTTAATGAATATTAATGAACAAAGTGAACTTAAGTTTTTAAATTGGTCGACAAATGTAAATGCAAGTGAGAAAATAAAATACAACAAAGTAAAACAAGATAGCAAGTGGGAAAGACCACATGCCTATAAGATAGTTGAGAAGATAATCTAATATCTATGGTTTCTTATTCACTAGATATAATATTTTCTCCTTTTTCAATATAGATACTTTCCTTCGAAAACAATTCTATAAGAAATATAGACATATATCCATTCACAAAGATTTCAACCTTAAAAAATAATATTCTCTATAATTAACCCAAATTAGAATCCTATTTTTCACCAATAAAATTAGAATGAATTTGATTTAATTTAAAAATTCAATCCCATGTTTGCAACCTAAATACAAGATTCTTGATTATTGTGATAAATGAAAATATTTAAATACGGGCATGATTTTTCTTTTGGTGAATAAATACGAAGCATGATTTGTAACTAAATACATAATTTGAACTATTTTTTGTGTGTGTGAAAATGAATTAATTTTTTTATCTAATGATGATAATCAAATAAAATATTATAATCAAGTTTGTGAAAAAAAAAACATTATAATTAAGGTTGACCTAACTGGAGATAGGATCGAATTCTGACAACTGACATCTCAAACAAAATTATATATTAATATTTATCGATAAAAAAATTAAATATTATAATTAAGTATCAATCTGAATTATTCGAAATTCTAATAAAATATTCCCATTAGTGACGACAAGTAAGAATTCTTACCCTGCAGAAAACAAATTCACATGCAAAAGCACAAACAGACAAATAGAGCATCACAATTCACAATAACTCACATACCAAGGTAGCAACATAAGGAAGAGGTCGGTAGGTGGTACTCCTTTACACCCTTAAAAAGTTTTGTAACCATTTCAGTGAAACACTTACTTTCTATTCCACTTTACCAAAACCACCAAAGCTTGTGGTTTTTTAACTCTTGGTCTCATTTGTCAATGGAAAAAGGCTTTTGTGTTGGCATCCTTGTTTTGATTCCTTCTATCATGTGAAACAAATCTTTCATTTGGTGTTGGTGTTGCGTGTGTAAGTCTTTGTATTGTCAAGTTCAAATTTCTTGTTAATTATTTTTCTTCACAAAGTTTATAGTTTCCCATCTTTTCTCAAATATAAGTGCTATGCAGATCATTGTGAAAGGTGAAAAGAGCCAAGGTTTAAAAAAAAACAGTCTATAAAAGGTTTTGAAGGTTTTTGCAACCACGAAGTAATAGCCTTTGTAGCTGCATCAATCACATTTACCTGCAATTTTGAACAATATTAAGCATTTTGTGATTGCAATTTTTCTTCAAAAAATTTATAGTTTTCCATCTTTTCTCAGCCAAGGTTTTAAAAAACAGTTAAAGGTTTTGGAGGTTTTTGCAACCACGAAGTAATAGCAATTGTAGCTGCATTGATCATATTTATCTGCAATTTTTTTTTTAATTGTGACTACAATTTAAAACCTTGAAAGTGTAGCTATTAGTTCTGTTTCAATGTATTATTGCAAGTGATTTATGTATTTTTTTTTCTCTTACTCTCAGGGAAGAAAAAGTTGTGTTTCAAATTTCAATGACTTCTGCTACTAGTTATACTCCTTCACCTGAAAACAAACCTCAGATCCAGCACATAATTAACATTCCTGAACAAATGGAGCCTGAGGTGCATGATCAATGTTGCATTTACAAGGTTCCTCATCATCTCCTGAAATTGAATGTGGAAGCTTATACACCACAGTTCATCTCAATAGGCCCTCTTCACAGTGACAAGCCAGAACTAAAGCAAGAGAAGCAGAAACAAAGGTATTTTCATGCTTTTTGGAAACGTCTATCTCACAAGCAAGGTTTAGCTTTGTCACAATACAAAGCCTTCCTTGAAGAGAACATAGAAAAGATAGGTAATTGTTATTCCAAGCCAGAACTTCACAAGGAGGAAAAGTTTGTTGACTTGATCCTCTTAGACTCTGTCTTCATAATGGAGCTGTTTTTGAGAAAAGCAAACAAATCTGAACAGAAGAATGATCACATGTTCACCACATCATGGGTGTGCAAGTTGGCTCAACGTGATTTGTTACTACTTGAAAATCAGATTCCCATGTTTGTGTTGGAGGAATTGCACACAAGGGTCATCCTTGGAGACAATGGCACAAAAGAAAACAGTGTTAAATTTGTTGAGCTTGCCTTTAACTACTTTGAAGACTATTATTTTTCACACAAGCCAAGTTTTGAAGTGGAGATGATCAAGAAGTGTAAATCTTGCAAACACTTCACTGATTTGATCAGATACACCTTCTTGCCTACAAAAATCCAGGTTGAGGGGGTGAATAATGTGAGTGTGAATCCATCACAACATTTCACCCCTTGTCAAGTGGAATGTGTTCTTAGAACTGCAACAAAGTTGAATGAGGCTGGTGTTAGCTTTGAGAAAGTTCAAGGTAGGAGCTATTTGGACATAAAGTTTGAGAAAACTCCAATCCTCAGCTGGTTCTTATGTTTTGGTTGCTTACCATTCTCCAAATGGTTCAAAGCTCGTTTGCAGATACCCCATTTGAAAGTAGACCAAGTCACAGAATGTGTTCTAAGGAACCTCATTGCCTTGGAGCAGTGTCACTATTCCGACCAACCTTTCATATGCAACTATGTGACTCTAATTGATTCTTTGATTCACACTCAAGAGGATGTGGAGCTGCTGGTTGACACAGAAATCATTGACCATGAACTTGGAAGCCACACTGAATTGGCAACTATGATAAATGGCCTTTGCAAGCATGTTTTGGTGACTTCAAATTATTATGGCAAAACCACAAAGGAACTCAATGAACACTACAACTGCTGTTGGAAACACTACATGGGTATGCTGATATCTGTGTACTTCCGTGACCCTTGGAGATTCAGTTCAACTATTGTAGGAATTGCTGTTTTCTTATTTGCTGTTGTTAACTTTCTAAGGATTATTGGTGTGTTTCGTCCAAATTATTGACACTAATGATCTTAGAATTTTGCCTGGCACATGCTAATCACTTAGTTTGAAATTTTTTTTTTTTTTTTAACAATAGCAATGAAATGTGTCTCAATTATGAGATTAGTTTCTTTTTCTCACAAATAATTCAATTAAATATCTAAACTTTATCATCTACAACAATTTTTTTTTCTTTCAATGACACTAATAAAGCTTGAACTTAGAATTTTGTATCAATTGTCTGAATCTCACTAAGCCTACCTTAATGAAAATAGAAATTTGCACAAAATAAATGCCTCCTTGTAGAAGTTAAACTATATCTATCAATGTTCATGTAACTAAATTCCTGGATATTTGTTTTCAAATCTTCCTGATAAAAAAAATCATGTTATATAGAAAAATTAGTTACTTATGTTTTCACAAATGCTTCTTCAAGGATTGAGGCAAAAATATGGCTCTAATATCATATTAGATTTCATCTTAAAACCAATTGACATTAAGTGAAGTTGTCAAACAGGTATATAAACTGCACTCCAAAGATTGAGCCAGTCGATGTGGAACTTGGGTATTTCTCAATGATTGCTATCATAAATACATTTTTGGAAACTTAATGATTACATTAACAAATCAACTAACAGAATTACAATCATAAATACATTTACTATGTAGTTACAGCAAGTGGTCAAGCCATTCATGAGTAAAATTATGGGATTTTGCTATGGTATACAGGGGAAGCTCTGCTTTCATGTAAATCATGAATCTTGATCATTAGATCAAATCAAATTTCAGATATATATTTTAAGTATCATATAACAGATAAAATGGAAGCCATGAATTTTCATTGAAAAGTTCTAATTAGTTGAATGATTGAGCATGTGAATATTGTCTGCTTTGTTGGTTGAAACTTGAAAAAGTTAGAACATACTCCATGCTGTGAAGTGTGAACACTGAACACTATTAGTCAGTCTATTATTACTGTTACTCCAAAACTTGAAATAGCAAAACCATTGGAATGCGTGAAGAGCCACTGGACCACACTATTAGTCTGTTACTGTGTTATTGTATTATTAGCACTGCTACTCCATACTCTGAACATGCCACTTTTCGCGTAGAGCACGATTTCGGCTTTTAATTTTATTATTTTTTTACGAGATTTTAATTTTATTTATCATTAAATATTAAATTTGAAATATATATCAAACACGAGGAAGGAAGTCATACTTGTTAAGTAAATTGTAATTTTGGTCATTTTTAATTAGTTTTGGTCTTCTTATTTAAGACGACAAATAATTAAATTTTCATGAATTTGGTAACCTTCTCTTTATATTCATTTGATTATAAATAATTTGAGAATTAAAAGTTATTTATTTATTAATATTTTTCAATAGGGTAAGCTTAATTATGAATACTATATAATCGGATTGATAGACAAACTAACAAAAATATTCTGTATTTCTAGAGATATATGTTGAGATATGGACAGTATAAGCCTACTAGCATCATTGATATGTGTAAGCCTTATCTTGGGGTGTAGTGGAAAACAATGAATTTTTCCCAATTGTGGGTATACTTGTGAATTACTGAATTATGCTAGGAATTGTAATGGGCTTTTTGTATCCTCTCCAGCACCACTCTCTCTTCGGCTCTCTCCAGCTGTAACTGTGACCCTTGGATTTAGGCAAAGGTTAAGATTAAAGCTCAACAACAAAAAAAAAAAGTTTCATTTGTTTCTATCTCAAAACTCAAAAGTGAAACCCTATTCAGTTGTATTATATATCCCTCTCTTTCTCTCTCTGACGCATGCAATGAATTTCTGTTTTTATCCTCTGATACCGATTGCATGCAGCACCAATGCACCATGATGGAGCTGCTTGCTCTGGCTGATGATCTTCGTGAACGATGCAGGCATAATCCAGCAGAGAGTAGATGCCTAATTCTTAAAGAATGAATTATTTTTTAACATTGACTTTATCACCCTCCAAATGTGATTTTTTTAATTTTTTTTTATCAGCAATAACAAATAATATTAAATTGTACACCAAGTGCTAAAAAAAATAATTACAAGAATCATGATCAACTCGATCAATCAAGGACATAATCAGCTGCAAAAGTTTCTTTCCACCAACTGATGTAACAATTAGGATTTTTTTTACTAACGACAATCATAATCACTTGAATTCAGGATTTAGTTATATTTAAGACTCTTATTTCTCCAAAAATATATTTAAAAGTCTTTTTTTTAATAAATTTAGCCTGGATGGCCAACTGAACTACCTCCTTTAGATACAATTAACATTTTTTATTTATTGAAACAAGACATTAACAATTTGATGAGTCTTTAAAGCATTTACCACGAGAGATAATGTAGTTTGATAAGTTCCATCATAGAAGCAGAGAAATTGAGTAAGGTGGCAGATATTAAAGATAATCCTGAAACACTCCATTATCTCCCGACGAACAGGTTCATTCACATCTTATTTTCCTTTTTTATTTATTTATCTATTTTGGTGCTATAAATCATAGTAATTCAATTTATTGCTTGTTCCTATATTTGCAAGTTCTCTAAGCTACATAATTTATTGGGTATTTGATGGGACATACTACTCACTCCTCGTGTCTAGCTTTCTTTGGTTTGATATATGCCAACTGGGGTTGAAGTCTTCTAAAATGCTTTCTTTTTCATATTGTTTTTCTTAGCTAGCTAGAAATTATGTTCTATAAATGCAAGTGGTACGTTCTAGGCCATTTGGGGAACTGATATTTGTTTTCGGAATGGTTGGCAACCATTTCCTTTCAGATATATGTTTATACTTTGTAGAGTGAAGTTGTGAAAAGCTGAAACTGTTGCAGAGAGTAAAGCAAATTAAATCGGGTTATGATTCGTAGCAGAAGAAGAAAAAATATATTTGGATATTCCAAATGAGAAAGAGTTAAAAGAGAAACAACATAAATATAATAATGGATGATATAATATAATAAAAAGAGAAATAAAAAAAGAGAGATATTAATAAGATATTTAGATATCATTATTACTAATAATTAAACTGAACTGTTTCTTTTTTAATAATTTTTTTTCACAGCACATATTTTTGTTGCTATTCATATGTTTTTATAATATAACCAAGTCAGTATTATTGTGAAAAGGCCTAACAAATTGGCTTCCTTTGAAGAAGTCGCAAAACCAGATATATGCATAGCATGATATGATGAGGCTACTCCATGCACATCATGAGTTATTATAGTGAATTAAACAAACAAACTTGTTCCAGTTCAGACTTTAAAGAGTCTTGATATTCGTCTATTCCATTTTGGAGTGAATTGGGATGGAAGATAGAGAGAAAAAGTAATAAATATAATAGGTAGAGTGATAAATTAAAAAAGAGAGAGATAGAGATAGATGGAGAGAAAAGAATGAGGTGGAGATGGAAGAGAAAACAAATATATATGAGTATCATTTTTTGATCTAGAAAATGAGGTTTAAAGTTGAGGAAAATTAGAGTTTATGGACCTTTTGCCGATTTTTTCAAAATAAGTCTGGAGGTTTATTTTTTTATTATCAAAATGATATCATTTTTTCAATAAATTATCAAAATGAATAGATTTTAAAAAAATTATCAAAATGGGTAATTCGTTTTTTTAAAGATTATTTCAGATATATAGATATAAAGTGTTGTGGATGAATTTCACATGTGCACACAATCATGACCTAGTTTGATTTTGGTTTCTATATATTACATAGTGAGGAAGTTAGTAACATGTATTTCTTAATTTGTTATAGGTAGAATATGACATTCTAAGAATTGGTCATATCGGCTTCCCTCATGTCCAGAAAGCAAATATTTCAATGATAAAAGGTAGATATCTTTATATATGGTAATGCTCATATGTACACTAGTGTTGTCAACACAACTCTATATGGACAAGTAATCTTTTATATATCTTGTCAGTCTTATATCATCTTTATCATGGGATATAGGTTGAGTTTTATTAAACTTTATGTGTCTCGAATATTCTTTAATAGTAAAATTTCTTTATTAATTATTTGTCTTTGTAAAATATTAACTTCTATAATGCACATTTTCTAAATTTATGTCTTTGATTAACTTAGGAGTGAAGAATTTTATGTATTTCAACACCAAGATATGAAACAGAAAAGGAAGCGAAAAATGAAAGAAGTTACCTAATTAAAATGTCGGATTGTTATTCTAAACCAGATACTATATATGAAGATCAAGGATGACGAAATTCTAACTCTAGAATCCAAATTTCATATGGAACATTTCTACATTTACTTGGCAGAATAACTACCAAACAAAGATTTAAAGATTGAATGTGAAACGATTCATGTATTTTTTCCAAATAGCTTATTTAGCTCATGCATGCGGTAATTGAACGTTCTTATAGCATTATTATTATTATAATTCTTTTAACCCCTATCCTGTTTGACGTAAGGTTCTTTTATTGCATACCACATTAATGTTAAGGTTCTAACCTTAATTATTGTGAACAATAATATAGACTATTCACACAATAATATATAAGCGATTTACACTGGGTCACATACGAGAATGTAAGGATTGCTTTATGTAGTCAATAGATATGAATTGGTGTAAATAATATTTTCTTTTCCTCCATTTAATATATATAAAATAGGGTCATGCTGATTATCTAGAATTAAATACCACCAATAATGTTTGCAGTAACACAATAACCTTAATTACCCTTAATTGTTGTGCAGTAAAAAAATTGTTGGGTTTGCAGCCACGTTACTATATTTTAGTGCAGTGATTAAAACTATGTTTGGACAAATCTTTTTATAAGTGTTTACAGGAGAAGAAAAGAACAAGGTAAAAAAACAAAGTTAGTTCTCGCTTATGCCAAACTTTTTCATAGAAGTTTTTTTCATTTTATTTCTCCAAAAGCTAAGGTGAATATAGATTGATTTTAGTTTATAAAAAAGTTTAAAAATTTTATTTTCTATTATAAGTATTTGTGGAGAAATTTATCCTTATATTAATTTACAAGAATTTTTTTAAAAGATCGAAGACCATGTGCAATGTTTTTCTTTCGCATGTGCTTTTTATTTCATTAGACTATTAGACTTGCTATGCTTTTTGTTCGTATCCGCATGTGTTTTTTCCTAATTATATTTTTAGCTTATTATTATAATGCTATTCTTTAATGGTTGTTTAAAATTTATTTTAAATAAAAAATAAACATGTTGTCTTTCCATCCATGTAGCATGTAGTAATTTTTTATGTGTGATTTATTTAGTATTTTATAATTTTTGGTAAAAATTAAAATTTATTATTGGTGGGCGTGAGTCCAACCCAACTCATTGACCCAATCAATCCAATTCAAATTAAAGAAGAAAAAAATTGGATTGGTTTGAATCATCCATTCCATTTGGTTTTTAAAATTATGAAATTGGCTGGTGATATTGATTTGAGTATTGAATTTCAACATTAAAAAATTTAAACCAATCCAAACTCATTATTTTAGAAAACTTTTAATTTTTATGTTGTATAATTTTATAATTCTACATAAATTTTATAATTCCCACTTATAACATTATCCATTAGTTTTTTTTCATTTTATTATGTTTTTCTATTTTTTTCTCTATCATATTTCATTTTTGTTATTTTTAATTTTTATTTTATTTTATTAAGTGATCCAATATTGATCCGATTTGAACCAACACAACAAGTGTAACCAAATTGGTTCAGTTTCAATTATCAATTTCTTTTAAAGAAAATTGAATAATTTCACATTGGCTAACATTGATTATAATCAAAATATCTCTTAAAATCGAATCAATCCAACCCACAATTATCCCTATTTTTTTTTAATTGCCAAAAGTATTCTTCCATTGATAATACCTTTCGAGGCAAATAGATCACATGAATATATTTTGCCTCTCCCAACAAAGCGAACTATATGCTTAATAATGTTGATAAGTTGAAGTTAATAAATTAAATGAGTTTTAGAAAAGTCAATAAGATGAAATTTGCTACCAAAAGAAAGGTTTTTTTTTTTCTTTTTCTTTTCACATTAAAGTTGCATAATTTTTTTTGGGACCCCTTTAACCATGAGACCTAGGCAGACACACCTCAAAACAACACCTATGATTGACATATTTTATGAAATATGCTATTATAAGACACATTATTTTTTGGCATTGAATCACATGGGGTTCGAATTGGATTGCCCACTTAAGACCCAAATTTAATTTTCTCAAAGAATCTTTAGATAGCGCTTGATTAAATTATACTTACATGCATTTGAGATGAAAGTTTCAAAAATTATTACAGGTCTCACACCTTTAAATTTTACTTTAATTCAAATATTTAATTTTTTTCATCCCTGTTCACTTTCACATATCTTTCATTCTTTTAAACCAAATGGACCCGTGTGCTTCAATTGATTAAAGACCAATTAGGTGTTGTTGACAATGATTTATGCACCCATATAAAAGAAAAAGGTTTATTATTTTTTAGTTTATAATTTTTTTGGATTTATGTTTTTAGTCCCTAATCTAGATTTTGACTAGTCAAAGTTTCAAACTTGTTCTCTTATATATATCACACACACAAACATCAAAGTTGTTGAGGAAATGATTCAATTAGTAGGAAGTTTTTTATAATGAATGATATATTTGTAAAAAAATCTTATATACTCACGAAAGTTACAATGTAATCAAACGTGAGCATATTTATTTTCCAGAAAATATATTAAGACTAATCAAATGTATTTTACACATTCTCAAACATATGATTCCTAGTCGTTGAGTTTTTTAGAAATCATGATTAATGTGACTCATGTAAAGCTTGTAGGCCTTTAATCTTCTTCATCAATGGAATCCTTTGCTTTTTGAAGATCAATAGCAACAAAATGGAGAAGGAGGAATGATAATTGGAGACGCTACTTCAAGAAGAAGATAAGTCAAGGACAAACTCACCACCATAGGAAGACATGGATAAAAGTTTGGAGAGATAGGAAAAGATGAGTAGAGGGAAAGGGAGAAAGTGGAACGAAATTTTGAAAGAGAGAAGAGGGAGAATGAGGTTTGAACTTTGAAGTCTAATTTCTCAAATCATCAAAGTTGAAAAATTACACACACAAGATTTCTATTTATAACCTAAGTGTCACAAAATTTTAAGAAAATTTGAATTTCTATTCAAATTTTACTTGAATTTGAATTTGTGGAGTCAAATTTAGAGCCAAAATTTCAATAATTATGATTAATGAATTTCAGCTATGGTTCAACCCACTAATCTAATATCAAATCTAAGGTTTTCCACTAGGTATGCTTAGGTGTCATGAGACATGTAAAACATGAAGGACATGTACAAAGTGTGACTATATGATATGACAATGAGGTGTAAGAAGTAAATGTTCACCTCCCCCTTAGGCTGGTCCGAAATTTAATTGGATTAAACTTATCTCAATTTAATTAAATTTATCTCCCATCACACACATCAAATAGCGCACTTAATGCATGCGAAATTACAAAACTATCTCCAATACAAAAACTAGTCTAAGTGTCCTAAAATACAAGACTGAAAAATCCTATATTACTATGGCACCTTTCCTACCATGGTTATCAAACTCTCGAGTTTACGAGTTCACTCACCCTCTGTGAATTGACTCTTGAGTAAACTCTTTTTTTTTAGTAGACTCTCGGTAGACTTTATAAACTCTAAGTAAACTTGATAGACTCTCAAGTTTACTATCGAGTCAACAAGTTAAAAAAATAGATAAAAATGTAAATCATTTTAGGTTATTTTTTGTCTGTTTAGTATTCAACATACCTTCATTTAGTGTGTTATTCTCAAATACAAAAATTTTCACCTTTAATAACATCAAACACTTGTTCTCTAATAACATCAAATCCTTGATGTGAATGATCTGTCACTACTATAACATCTGCAAGTTATTATCTAGTAGTGATACATTACTAGACTTGGTTATTTAAGTATTGTAAAATTTATGATTTACTATTTTACTTTATTATTTTTTGAATTGTATAATTAGTATGTTATTTATAGATATTTTGTTATTATTTGTATATGAAGTTGATTCTTACGAGTCTACACGTTGAGTACACGAGTCGAGTCTATGAAACTCTCACGAGTCTACGTAAACTCTCGAGTTTAATAACCTTGCTCCCTAGAAGCCCTAAATACAAGACTCAAAGATAATGAAACTCTAATCTCATATGTACAAAGATAAGTGAACTCATACTTAGTCTATAAGCTCAAAATCTATCCTAAAACTTATGAGAATCCTAGGATAGGATTGCATTAATGATTATCATGTATATAAAAAAAATTTCGGCTACCAAATGCTCCTTAATTGTAAATAGTGTTTGGAATGCTAACAAACATGTCAGATGAGTTGCACATGATATTTAATAATTTTTGGCCAACGTATTCTTGTCTTCCTCATTTAACATTTGGGCAGTATGCGTAAAGATATAAAAAAAAAATAGGAAAGTGAAGAAACAAGCATGGAACCACCATTACAGCAACCAAAAATCACGGAACCCAACCCACACCATAAATTGCAACAAAAGAAGTCACGAAGATTTTCAAAACGTGTTAATCAGAACCAATTAACATAAAAAAAAAAAAAAAAAAATTCAGAACATTCAGCACAATGCAACTAAGCAAATCCTCCCAATTGTTAACACCCAATTCAACCAAAATTTGTACCATTTACATAAGCTAAATTTCCTTCACCTGCACAAGGAAACCTTATAAAGCTAGACATCTAATTACCACTGCATATCATTTAATTCATTCAATATTCCAAGCCGAACAATGACTTCACAACCCACTCACAATTTTAGTATCATAAAAATTCAGGATTAATTGATTGCATTGATGAGATTACATTCTCTATTGACACACTGTTTATTCATTAATCCATGCATACATGTACGATAGGAAAAATTAATGCATGATTTGAGACTATGCGCGCATTCATAATTCCAACTAGTTATTTTTCACTTGACATATAACATATTCAATATAATTACTAGAAAGAATTGATAAAACCTGGTTATGCATCACTAGAAGATATTTTCTGACACAACAACTAACATAGGTTTATAGTATTAATATTAAGAGTAATATGATGAAGCATGGAAGCCATATATGATGTTTTTGGGTTTATGAGAGGAAGAAAAATAAGGTGCAGAAAAGTATCTAATATTTTATTGAAACAACTGTATATATAAAGAGCACAAAACATAACTGATACATCCATTGTTTGTAGGTATAACAACATAATTTTAAATATTTTAAATTTATATAAAAACAGAATCAGAACTCCTAATCTGAAATCTAAACAACAACAAATCAAACCCCTAGAAACAAGAAGAAAATAAGCACTCCATGGTTGTAGCTGTTATTTGCAATAATAATCCAAACTGAGTTACATTTTTGTTCATTCTAGAAGAGATAACGACAAACACGGAGGAATTGGAAGACAGCAAAAACCAGCACAGCAATACCCACCACAGTGCCACTTGCCCTCCAAAGATCTCTGAAGTACACCAACCTTAAAGCCGCAATAGTGTGGTTCCAATCGTTCATGTAATGGTCGTTGAGCTTATTTATAATGTGATGGTAACAAGTTGAGTTTGTGACAACATGTTTGCATAAACCATTAACAAGAGTTGCCACTTCCTTATCACTCCCAAGTTCATGCACAATCACTTCCTTCTCAACCAGCAACTCCACATCAAGCTGAGTGTGTATCAGAGAGTCAATGAAAGAAACATAGTTGCAAAAGTAAGGCTTGTCTGGATAGTGAAACTGCTCAAAAGCAACGAGGTTCTTGAACACACGTTCAGTTGTGTGGTCTACCTTCAATTGGGGAATCCTCAAACGCGCTTTGAAGAGCTTCGACAATGGAAAGCAACCAAAGCAAAGAAATGAACTCAGAATTGGGGTCTTCTTGAAGGCTATTTCCAGTAACCGCTTGTTCACATCACCTTTCTCAAAGCTTATCCCTGAGCCTTGTAACTTTGTTGCAGTTCTTAGAACCTGATGAGCATGACCGGCTTCACACTCGGTGGGAAGGTAAAATTGCCACCTTATCAGATCAGTGAAATGTTTTGGTCCTTCTGGATTCTCTTCAGAATTGCTTCCTAGAGGACGTTTCGAAATCTCACTCCTATCTTTTCCTTTTGACTTACAAGGTTCCTTCAGACAGTGGAGTATGTAACAGGAACAGTGTTTCTTGGTTTCACCAGAAGAAGACATTTGGGTGTCATAGAAAGCAAAGTACTCAGTAGCAAGCTTAACAAACCCCGCAGTGTGTTCATCCTTCTTGCTTTCACGAGGGACAACATCATCATAGAGTTTCTGCAGCACAAAAAAGGGTATTTGGTTCTCTATAAGGATCAAGTCCCCAGCGATGTTCCTGCTAAGCCATGAGTGTGTCATGATCAGATCATTGTTGTTTTTAATTCTAAAGGATTCGGTTCGCTTGTGGTTTTGCTCATGCTTGGCTTTGTGTGATTTGAACTCGCAGTTTCTCAACATAAGTTCCATGATGAATACGGCGTCCAGCAGCATCATGTCCACGAATGTATCTTTGGTTATGTCAAGGAATTTCTCTGCATAGCATTGTCGAATCTGCTTTTCTTCGGTCTCAAGGTAGTGTTTGTATGCCTCCATTTGTTCGTCTGAGACACCAACACGTCTCCCGAAGAATTGGTAGTATCTTAGCTTATGCTCTTGCATTGGCTTGAGTTCTTCTTTTTTGAAGTGAATTGGACCTATTGAGATGCACTGAGGAGTGTAGGCATCTTCCTTCACCTTTCGGAGATAGCAAGGAACCTTGTAGATGCTACGATCAGACAACCTTAGCTCTTCTGGGACTCCAAAGTCGATCAGGGCATGTTTCACCCTCTCAATATATTTGGTTTCATGTAATGAAGCATGAGCAGAAGGAGAAGGATTGTTATTAGTAGCAGGTTCCATTGTTGCAGCAACCCAACTTCAACTTCCTCTAATTCAACAAACACATAACTTCAGTATATAAAGACCAAAATCAAACTATGCCATCGTTATTGTACACCTGTGAAATTCATGAACAACAGTACCTTCCTTTCTTCAATTAAAGATTCAATTAAAAACCTATTTGTAAAATGAGTCCGGCTAACACGAAACCATCCAATGAAATATAAGTATTGAATTTTAAATTTTAAAGTGATTGTGTTTGCACACTTCTTTCTCTTCACACCACCTGCTTATTTAGTTTTCTGAATTGTATTATACATACTGGAAACTAATTTTTGGAATGTAAAAAATACAGTGGTCCAGTGAGAAAAAAGAGAATGTAAAACGAATTTCCCTAATTTTTAAATTTGAATTAAAGGTAATAGCATGTTTGGAAACCCATTTAAGAAAGAAGAAATCATGTTTGACATGAAAAAACTACAATTATTAGTTTCTTAAAATCACATCCAAGATGTAGAATCAAACAGACTATAAGTCTTTTTAGCCTGATCTAATCACGGCAGGATTCAACCTTAGACAGAGAAACCTGCAAATAAAAAGTCTTGAAAAAACCTGCATTTTCACTCTTTTAAGTCTCAATTGAAACCAGAATTTTAAACCAACATACCCGTTTCTCAATCTCTTCACAGTAAGCCAATTTCTTAGGCTATTTTGAGAAGAATAATATGGACATGGCTATGTTATAAAACGCATGAATAGAAAGAAAAATATGTTGTAAAAATGCTTTAAGGTTAGTTTAAATTTCTAACTATAAAACTTCAGATCATACAGCAGAGTTTCCTCTCTGCAACATTTTCATTTTTTCACACCCTCACTCTACCAACATATTTGAAAGAAATTTGGTTGCCAACCAGTCTGAAAACAACAATCACTTTCCCAAATGGCTTACAGAGAAAAGAAAAAGAAAGCATTTTAGATGACTTTAACAACAGTTAGTATCAAAAAGTAAAGAAAGACACTAAAAGTGAATAGTGTGTTCCAACAAATAGCAAATCAATTATATATGTTGCTTAGAGAACAACTCGCAAATACAGAACATGGAAAATGCTAGAAATTACAATGGATACAGTTCAGAACCTGACCTTTTTATCAGGAGAAAATAAACAATAGCTGCCATAGTGCCACCTTACACAATGTGTCCGTTTTTATCGTGTCCAAATGTACAGGATGATGACTGAGGAAGACTTCAAGCCACATTTATTGAATCTGAGTGAGACAGCTGTTATCATTCAATTTTACTTCAGATGACGTTGAGCGATGTATTGAAAATGCGTCATATTGTAAGGAACGTTATTAATATACATATATATTAGTAAGCTTTTGTCTGTACTGTATTTGTATAGGTAGGACAGTGGTGTGACCGAGCACAGTCGAGCTGAAGGAAAGTCAGGACCTTATTTTAAGAGTCAAATTGAAATTTTTATTATTTAGATTATAAAAATTTTAAAATAAAAAATTAATTATGAAAAAATGTCAACAAAATTTACGTACTGTTACGGATTTAGCATCTAAAAGTTAAGAAACATAGTGTGCAGATTTAACACATAAGGAAGAAGAAGAGTAGGAAATAAGAAGAGCAAACACAGCCAAGAGAAAATAGGGAGTTTTCTCTTATTTAATCAGATACAATGAATACAAAGTTAGTCTCATCTCTCTTCAACTAGTTACAAGGCCCTATATATACAGACGGACCCTAACTAACTAACAAAAAATGGTTACAACAGTAACTAATTCTAACAATTACAACAAAATAACAGAAATAGAGATAACGGATATGTGGACTCTTCTGAACGCGGACACAGCTTTAGAAAAGAGCTGGACGCAAGAGTCTCAATGTATGCGTCTAGACGCTCCTTCCAGCAGTTCACATTGAGTAATTCAAGACAATGCATGAACTTACTCTTTGGAATAGGCTTGGTGAACATATCCGTTGGGTTGTCCTTGGTATCAACCTTCTACACTTCTATCCTCTTATCTGTTTGAATGAAGTGATAGCGGACGTCAATGTGTTTGGTCCTCTCATGGTGGATGTTGTCTTTGGCCAAGCAGATTGCACTCAAACTGTCACAGGAGATGATAGTCTCTTTCTGTGGAAACCCCAGTTTAGAAATCAGACCCTTCAGCCAAATCCCTTCCTTCGCAGCCTCAGTCAAAGCCATGTACTCGGCTTTAGTAGTTGACAGGGCAACTGTGGGCTGGAGTGCTTCTTTCCAACTGATAAGAGAGTTGTCAATTGTGAAAGCATACCCAGTTACAGAACGCCTTGCGTTCAGATCAACAACAAAGTTGGAATCTGAGTATCTAGTAAGTGAGCAAGAGTTGTCACCTCTGTATACTAGTCCGATGTCAGATGTACCCTTAAGGTACCTGAGGATATGCTTCACAGCAAGCCAATGCTCCTTTCTCGGATTGCTCATAAATCTACTTACCACACCAACTGCTTGTGCTAGGTCCAGTCTAGTGCACACCATAGCATACAGTAGACTACCCACAACACTAGCATAAGGAATACGAGCCATGTATTCCTTCTTTGCTTCAGATTGAGTAGAATTGAGCTCCGATAGACGAATGGACAATGTCAGAGGTGTAGAGACAGGTCTTGACGCGCTCATTCCAAACCTCTTCAACACCTTCAGAATATACCCTTCCTGACATAAGAACATCTTCCTTTGGACTTGATCCCTCCTGATCTCCATGCCTAAAATCTTTTCAACTGCTCCCGAATCCTTCATCTCAAATTCACTACCAAGTAGTGACTTCAGCGTCTGGACCTCAGCCTTGTTTATGGATGCAACTAGCATGTCGTCCACATATAGAAGGAGGTAGACGCGGTAACCATCCTCCACCTTCTTATGATAGACACATGAGTCATAAGGACTTTGGACGTACCCTTAAGAGACAATGAAAGCATCAAACCTCTTGTACCACTGTCTTGGGGATTGCTTCAAGCCATAGAGAGACTTCTTCGGCCTGCACACCCAAGTGTCCTTGCTAGACGCCATGAAACCTTCTGGCTAGTCCATGTAAATCTCTTCCTCCAAATGCCCATGGAGAAAGGCAGTCTTGACATCAAGCTGCTCTAGTTCCATGTCCAATGTTGTTACTAGAGCAAGCAAGACCCTGATGGACGTGTGTCTGACTACAGGAGAGAAGATCTCATTGTAGTCCACACCCTCCTTCTGACTATAGCCCTTAGCTACTAAACGAGCCTTATACTTGACATCTATAGGTTCAGTCTATCCAGGAATGAACGACACAACATTGGACGCACCAGGCCTGGAGACTCCATTATTGGAAGAACCAGCAGTGGACGACCCAGATTCAGATGGCATTGAATTTGTAGGTCCAACCTTCTTCTTGTAGATCCACTTGCATCCAACAGTCCTTCTGCCTTCAGGTAGCTTCACCAGATCCCATGTCTTGTTCTTTTGAAGGGACTCCATCTCCTCATTCATAGCCACAATCCACTTAGCAGACTCAGCACAAGTGATTGCCTCTCGAACAGAGCTTGGCTCAAATGTGTCAACTTCCTCAACTATCTATAATGCATAAGCCACCATGTCCTCGAAACCATATCTCACGAGGGCCCTGATTTTCCTCTCAAACCTCTGAATTACAGAGTTTCCTGGTTGAGGATCAGTCTGGCTGGACCCAACACCAAACTCTCCATGGAATTGTTGTTGGACGCACTTTTGAGGGTATCGTCCAGCCCCACCGGACCCATTAGACTGAGGTTGCTCCTGGCGTCTGCTGGTAGTGGTCTTCACCTACACCTTCTTAGTAACCTTTTGGAACTTCCTTTTACCCTCTTCAAATTCTATTGAACGCAACATAGACTTTTCATCAAAAGTAATGTCTCTGCTCAAAATCACCTTACCTTCAGATGGTGACCAGATTCTGAATCCCTTGACTCCTCATCCATAGCCTACAAAAATACCCTTCTTGGCTCTAAGCTCCAGCTTACCCTCACTCAGATGATAGTAGGCTGGACATCCAAACACCTTCAGTATTGAGTAGTCACCTGGTTGATCAGACCAGACCTCAACAGGGGTTTTGAATCCATTAGCTACTGCTTCAGCCCAAAAGCTGGTATCCAGACACGAGTTAGACAACATGCACCTTGCCTTCTCAAGCAAGGTCCTGTTCACCCTTTCAGCTACTCCATTCTGCTGCGAAGTATGACGAACAATGTGTTGTCTAGCAAAGCCTTCCTCATTGCAAAAGTTATTAAACTCCTCAAAGCAGAATTCCAAGACATTATATGTCCATAGACGCTTCACCCTTTTACTCGTCTGGTTCTGCATAAGCATCGTCCAGTGCTTGAAATTCTAGAAAGCTTCAGATTTTTGCTTCATCATGAATACCCAAGTCTTCCTTGAGTAGTCATCAATGACAAGCAAGAAATATGTAGCTCCTCCCAGAGATGGAACTTTCAAAGGCCCCCAACAATCAGCATGGATGAGGTCTAAGGTTACCTTCGTTGTGTGTACTCCCTTTAGGAACTTGAGTATGTGCTGCTTTTTATACACATAATGCTCGCAGAACTGAAGAGCGTCCATCTTGAGGTTGCCAAGCAAACCTCTCTTGCATAGAATTTCCATACCTTTCTCACTCATATGGCTTAGACGTATGTGTCATAGAGAATTGTCAGAGGCTTTAGATTGTGACATGAATGAGGAATTGCCTGCCACAATGGACCCTTGCAAGATATAGAGATTACCTTGCCTCGTTCCCTGCAGTACTACAGACTTCCCCTTTCTGACTTGCATCACCCCTCCTTCAACACAACAGACGAACCCCTTTGCATCCAGCGCACCCACAAAAATAAGGTTCTTCTTCAGATCAGGAACGTGACGAACATTGGTCAATGTTCTCACCACACCATTATGCATAATTTGTAGATAATTCAAGCAAATGCATTAAAATAGGTGAACTAAGTAAGATTGAAATAGAAATGCAAAGTATTAAAACATCGATTATAAAAATTGCAGACCATATAAGCAAAAGATATAGGGATGACCATGGAGAAGATTTGGTCTTCACTGAAAGTGTACAATTGTTGAAATTTTAATGAGGTAAATATATGTGCATGCAGAGTTGTTGTTTATATATAGTAGATGGTTCGATCGATACATATGATTATTTCCTATTTTGTTGGATGTATCTGGCGTAACTAATTATCAAATCAACACATATGATTATTTCCTATTTTGTTGAATGTATCTGGCTAACTAATTGTCAAATCAACACATATGATTATTGCCTATTTTGTTCGGTGTATAAGGTGTTTTTGAATTTAAAGGATAGTGATTTAAACCAAATTGGTTATGCATTGACCTGGCTAAGTATCTATGCAAACTATTAGGTAATTCTTATAACTATTTGTAAATGTAAAAACAACTTATATTAGTTTATTTGAGCAAACTCGCCTAGATATCCATCTTCATTAAATGGTTAATTTTTTTAAAAGTTATATTTTTTATTTTTGTGTTCTTCATTGTTGTTTTCTTAATTAGCAAATATGCAACCTTTTTTATATTTGTTTAACTTAAATATTATTTGAAAGTCGTATATGAAATATGTTATTTAAATCTCTAAAGTAACCATAAAATATATATTTTGGTCCTTTAGATAGTTCAAATTTAGTTTATTTATAAAAAAATTGTCTGTTTACTTCGTTCATCGATCTATCTTTGAAATGCACCCGTTTACAGAGGAACAAAAAGTGTTTTACATATGTTTTTACAATAAAAAGAGAAAATTACAATAACCTCCTCTAAGGTTTCCTCTAATTATACATGCACTACCCCTTTTATATATTAACCCTACAAAACCCCCCAAACCTTTTGTCATTGGATACACATGCAGTCCTTAAACCCTTACCACGGTCGGTTTGTTAACTCCACTACTGTAAAAAATTGTTTCTAAGACGGTGGAAAATAGGATACAACGATGGTGGACGACTGTCGTTGTATCCAACATCGTGGAAAGTAAAACCTTTCAACGACGGGTTAAAATCCAACATCGTAGAAAGGGATCCACTTTCAAAGACGGTGCTTACGTAAGTAACGTCTTTGAAAGTTCACAAACAAAGACGGTGCTTACTTAAGCAACGTCTTTGAAAGTTTGCAAACAAAGATGGTGCTCACGTAAGCAACGTCTTTGAAAGTTCACAAACAAAGACGGTGCTTACGTAAACAACGTCTTTGAAAGTTTGCAAACAATTTGTTTGTGAACTTTCAAAGGCATTGCTTATGTGAGCACCATCCTTGAATTAGATATTATTTTTAATTATTTTTATTTTTCCTGAATGATAAGTCATCACAAAAAATAAAAATAATTAAAAATAATATATGTTAACATTGTAATTAATATTAATAGTAAACTTATTTATATTTAATCTATCATTTAAATATTAATTTTATAAATCAATATATATATATATATATATATATATATATATATATATATATATATATATATATATATATATTAATTACAAGACTGTAACCAAAAAAAATTGTTAAGACAATTTCATACAAAAAACAAGATATTATAATTTTAGGATATAAAGTTATTATAATTCGTAAGAGAAAATCCTAAATTAAATAATTATTTTCCAAAAAATTAAGAGAACGACGTACCTCGGCTTTGGCATGATCGATGATTTTATCTCTTACAGCGTACTAAAAGAAAAGCTGACAAAACAAAAAAACACAACATGAAACAAATATTTAAAAATTCTCAAATTTGTATTTATAAATTTTAAACTGAAATTTAAAATCACAAAAAAATTGAAACTTATGAGACAAGATAACAACAATTCATTATTTAATTACTCTATTATAAGCACCAAATTCATAAAAACCTTCAATTTTTAGAGCCAGTGATCAAATTCTTCAAATAAAATCAAAAACCACACAAAATGATAATTGGAGGAGCTTTAATCCCAAATACATATTTGTAGCTATTACAGATTTGTATCCTTATCTATAAAAGCTCTTTTGATTTGTAGTACACCCTTTTTAAGGTTCTGGTTTGTCTCAAGTCAAGTTCATTTTGTTTTTGTTTGTGTTTTTGTTTTTATTTTCAGTTTCTAACCATGACTGTTGAGGTTGTGGCTCAAGAGGAGACACAAGCAGATGAGGTTTTTGTAAGTTGAGCCCCAGAAAGAGGACAAGGTTGTTGAACAAAATGTGGAGTTCACGCCACAGAACACATTATTCCTGTCATAGACCTTTTAGAAGTTGGCAAAGAACTGAGTTCACGCCATTGGCAGGCAGAATACGGGAAGCATATGAGAAATGGGGTTTATTTTAGGTTGTGAACCGTGGAATTTCAAGTCCTGTAATCACCACTTAAAAGGTAATTTGTACTTCCAAACATAAATGAAAATGAAAAAGACAAATCAACGAAATCAAAATATAAACAAGAATTCAAGCAACAAACCCTATATCTCATTAAACAAAAAACGTTAGGCATTAAAGACACGAACCTGGAAAGCGATAAATCTTCTTGTCACAAAACACAACTAGCTAGGGTCTCAACCCAGCCTATGAACTGAGGGAGTAAGTTTCTGAAGTTTGAAATTCCTGAAAAGTCAAAATTGAACAATATTAGTGCAACGAAAATACAATATCTCAAACCACCACACCCAACTCTTCGTGCAACGAGGCCGGTGTTACATCTGTGAACAATGTCACCGCAACGACCTTTGAGTTCTCAAAAGTTCAAAAACTCACAAACTCACTCACAAGGAAGCGCAAGAAGTTTTGGTGTGAAGGTGTCAAGGTGTTGCGAAACCTAGTGTCACTCAGAAACTCACTCACGAGGAAGTTAGCGCAGGAAGTTTTCGTTCAAACTCACGAAAAAACAAGTGAGGAAACTAGCATATGACAACTTTTATAACATATGGTTCACACGATGCAAATTCAAACCCATCTTTGGATTTAGTGATTTCAACGACGGTATTTAGGATACACTGTCTTAGTCAATTTTTTGATAATTACAAAAATGTCCCTGTCTAGCATACGAAAACGGTGCCAAACAAAAACATTATTGAATATGTAAAATATTTACTAAAATGCCACCACTCCTAATACAAAGACGGTCGTGTTGCGACCGAACTTTGAAAGTGCATCGTAAAAAACATTCATTTTAGTAGTGCTCTCACAGATCATGTGCCCTTCATTCAGATGTCTCTTAATATATTTTTTCAACCCTTTTATGCATCGATCTTATCCAATTTAGCTTTCAACCTGGTTATGAGATGCATAAGTTTGAAAGAAGGAAAGATATCCCCAAGATCTTAAATAATGACAAGATCTTAAGTAATTACTTCTATTTACATTATTTAAGAGTGATATTATTTTCTTTTCTCCTATTGTATGTTATAATTGCATTTCATATAACTTGGAAACAAAAATTTGCGTTGATTTTTTAACGACAACCTTTTTCTTTTCTTTACCGGTGTTTATTCATTAATTAATACGCATTTGTATGCACGAAACAACCATCACATCATATAATAAATCTCTCAACTTTATCTATTTTTTTATTACATTATAAATTTTATATCTCTAGAGGACAAATAGCATATGCATGCTCAATCATTTTTGTGTTAAGAATATGCAAGTGCATTAATAACGCAGCTCCCTAGTATTTGCACGTGCCTTTCTGCCACAATTTTTTTTTCTTTCTTCTATTAATTAATGAAGGCAAGTGTGACCTAGCTGGCTATAGTACTAGACTACTAGTGCGTAGCATGATAACAACTCACGATTCGTTGCATTTAGTTGCCTACATTACTTACATTCTATTAACACACTGTTTATTCATTAATTAATACACATGTGTATGCACGAAACAACCATCACATCACATATTCATATAATAAAATTTTCAATTTTATCTATTTTTTATTACATTATAAATTTTATCTCTCTAGATGATAAATAGCATATGAATGTTCATGTAATGTTTTTCATGAAAATATATCAGCATCAAGGTACTTTCATAATAACATTAATCATTCTTTATATATTAAATAGTACTGTAAATATTTGTATAAAAAAATAAAACTTGTTTTTTTATAATTGATTGAACAAGAATGTTTCTTTCAAACATAGAAGGGAATGTTTGCGCAGATTCACTCGCCAATGCAAGTATAGGGATGTTAAGAAAAATTAGTTCTTAAAAAATAATTATAACTAGTTGTATAAAAGCTAGTTATATAAAAGTAGGTAACTAATTTTACAGTCATGGATATTTCAAATAACTTATTTTTTTATTTAAAAAATAGTTATAGTTATAAAATTATAACTAATTTTATAAAAATGAGTATTTTAAATAACTTATTTTTATTAATTATATAATTGGTTTTAGATATAACTTGTTATATAATTAGTTATATATCTATATTTTAAAATCAATAACTAGTTATATCAAATTATATATACTCATATTTTAAAAATTAGTTATGATTATAGTGATAATATTTACTTATAATCTAATTATTTATTAGGTGTGATTATAGGTAGGTAGATATTCAAATCATGTGTAAAAATTCTTAAGGGGTTTTCTAGATTATCAATTATAGGAAATAATAGGATCTTGAAACCTATAATTCTCACAAACAATCAATAAACAATAAATAATGATGTGTACCTTTCTCCATAGGAAGACTTGTACCTTTCTCTATAGGAACTTCTCTCCGGTGCACTTTGATTTCCTTGAAAGACGAGAGAAATAAGATTTCATTTCCTTTGACCTTTCTTTCTGCCCCTCTCCATTCGTGATGGCTATGAGTGAGAGAAAACACTTTTATGCCAGGAAGGGGACCTTATTTCACGTTAGTGGTTATTAAGCCTCTTTTATAACCACTACTCTCATCAAGTAGCAGTTAGCTCTAAAAACTTCTCCTATTAAGTTCAATTACAATCTAGCCCTTAATCATTAATTATTTACTTATTAGTCCCTACATAAGTCACATGCCTTTCACATGAGACATTAATTCTAACATTCTCCCACTTGACTCATGTGACAATAATAAACATTATGGACTAAATAAATAAATAGATTAACTAACATAATGCACATTAAAAATTGACTAAATTGTTCTATACATTGGGTACATCATAATTTCATGATTAAGAATAGGAACCAATTCGAGTCATGACGGTTGTACATCATCTAATTGACATAATCCCTTCCATTTACTACAAATTAGTCTTCTCCTTAATATGACCATTAGTTAGGAGTACATAATTGGTCCAACATAATGTCTTTCATTCAAGACAAAACCTGTTAACATTACTATAACACAAACATGCATGCAAACATAGAAAACAGGTAATCAGAAACATATCATAATTGAGCTCAGAGTGTCACTAAAATGCATAAGATAAATTACACTTAATGATCATCAATAACAATAATGTCCATACTTTCAACATGTTCTATAATGTCTTGGGCGGTAATCCCTTATTCAAAGGGTCAACTATCATAAGGTTTGTGCTAATTTATTTTATTGACACTCTTTGTTTCTGAACTTCTTCCTTCACGACAAAGTATTTCAACTCCATATGCTTAGCACCCTTAGAGTACTTGTCGTTTTAACAAAATACTGCTACGGAGTTATCACAATATATTTTCAGCGGCCTAGCAATACTGTCGATAATTCCAAGCCCCGAAATAAAGTTTTGCAGTCAATTAGCCTGAATTGTAGCCTCAAAACATACTACAAATTTAGCTTTCAGATGCAACAACAACTGATGCATACAAAATTACTTTCATTTGTTTTCGTTCCATATCATTTTTAGGACATTGTGCAAGACTAACTTTGTCTCATTTCTAAATTAGAATAGGTGATGTTAAACACCTTTCCATTTTGAATCTCTCTAGTACTTTATTGATATATGTTTTCTGAGATAAGCCTAACAATCCTTGTGATCTATTACTAAATATTTTTATCCTTATCACATAGCTTACCTCACCCATATCTTTCACTTCAAAGTTTCTAGAGAGAAATTTATTAGTCTCATGAAGAAGACCAAGATCGTTAGTTGCAAGCAAGATATCATCAATATACAGAATTAGAAAATAACTTTACTCCCACTGACCTTCAAATACATACACCGATAAACAGTATTTGCCTTAAATGTAAAGGAAACAATGGTATCATTAAACCTCAAATACCATTGGCGGAAAACTTGCTTTAAGACTGTATATTGATTTCTTTAGTTTGCACACCATGTGTTCCTTTCCTTCAACTGAAAACCCCATTGGTTGGTCCATATAAACATTATCCTCTAAATCTCCATTTAGAAAGGCAGTTTTCACATCCATCTGATGTAGCTCCAAGTCATAACGGGCTGCTAATGTCATGATAATTCTGAAAGAATCCTTCCGTGAGATCGGTGAAAACATCTCTTTATAATCTATGTCATCTTTCTGAGTAAATCCCTTAGCAACAAGTCTAGCCTTGTAACGTTAAAGGTTGCCATGAGAGTCACGTTTAGTCTTGAAGACCCACTTACAACCAACTCTCTTACAACCCTTTGGTAATTCTACAAGGTCCCAAACACCATTATGTTCCATGAAATTTATCTCTTCTTTCATGACATTTAACTACTTCTCAGAATTATCACAACTTATAGCTTGTGAAAACAAAATTGGGTCATTATCATTAATGCTTAAGTTTGTTTCTGTTTCATGTAGGTATACCACATAATCATTCGAAATTGCTAGTCTCCTTTCTCTTTGAGACCTCCTTAATGCTACTTCTTGCGATTCTTCCATAATAGGTTCATTATGCATCATGGGTTCATTATTGTGTTGCTCCTCTTCATTAATTTTGTAACAATAACTAAAAGAAACAATCACCTTACTACTAGAGGCACAAGCTAAAAGGACTTGCACTCTAACTTCTTTAATTTCCACTTCTCGTGGAACTGTACTCCCACTGATTTCATCATTTTCAATGAACCTTGCATTTCCAGTTTCGACAATTCTCATACTATGATTAGGACAATAAAACATATATCCCTTTTCTTTTTCTGGATAACCAATTAAATATTCGCTGATTGTTCTTGCATCCAATTTTCTTTCTTGCGGATTATAAATCCTTATTTCTGTCTGCCAACCCCAAACATGCAGGTGCCTTATACTAGGTGTCCTATTTGTCCACAGTTCAAAGGTGTCTTTGGAACTGCCTTACTAGGAACCTTATTCAACAAATACATGGCAGTTTTCAAGACATACATCCACAAAGATATGGGTAAAGTCAAATTGATTAACATACTCCTAATCATATCCATTAAAGTTCTATTACGCATTTCTGATACACCATTTTGTCGTGGTGTACCGGGCATTGTGTATTGCGCACAAATGCCACATTTCTAAAGAAGCTTAGCAAATGGACCTGGGTGTTGCCCAATTTCATCATATCTTTCGTAATACTCACCACCTCTATCATATTTAATAATTTTCACATTTCTGTCTAATTGCCTTTTTATTTCATTCTAGTAGATTTCTAAGGCATCCATTGCCTGAGAAATCTTAGGCAGTAAGTAGACATAACCCTAACGTGAATAATCATCAATAATGGTGATAAAGTATCCTTCCTTTCTGAAAGAACTAACATCAAAAGGTCCACAAATATCAGTATGCACAATTTCAAGAAGTTGAGTGCTTCTTGTAGCTCATTTCTTTGTATGTTTTGTTTGTTTTCCCTTAATACAACCCACACAAATATTTAGATCCGTAAAATCTAGATAAGGAAGAATTTCATTCTTTATTAATCTTTCCATCCTTTCTCTAGAAATGTGACCTAAACGTTTATGCCACAAGAAAGCAGATCGTTCGTTCACTAAACTATGTTTAATGCCAACATTATGATGCAGAGTTAAAACAGTTTCAACATACAAACTGTCTATTTTTAATTTATATAAACCATCACAAGAACATCAGTACCAATGAGATGATTATGCTTAAATAAATTGAAACATCCATTACCAAAATTAAAAGAGTATCCAGTAACATCAAGTTTAGATAATGAAACTAAATTCCTAGATAAACTAGGTACATAAGGAGTTTCCAGTAAATCTAAATGATTCCCAGTGTCGAGTTTTAAACAATAAGTCTCAACTGTTTCCACTGGAGCTTTCACTTCATTCCCCATGAAAATGAACTTCTTATTTGAGCTTATGGTTTGGATTGTAAGGAATCTCTGCATAATGTTAGAAACATGAGTCATACATCCAAAATTAATCCATCATGTAACATGGGAAACTTCAGTTAAGTTTGATTCAAAACATATATGAGCATTAAGCTCACTTTTCTTTTCGAACCAAGACTTGCACTTTAGGTAATCCTTCTGGAAATGTCCTAATTTCCTACAAAATTGACAATTATTTCCCTTTGATACCTTTCTTTGGATTTGCAAAGAGTATTGATTTTTAATTACCCTCTGCCTTTATCATGCTTCTTCATAAATTTCTTTCCAACTCTTTGATTTCCTTGGTGGCTTACATAATGGACTGAGTGACTTCCTTGATTCTTAAGCCTCGTTTCTTCCTGAACTAACATATTGTGTAATTCATGCACATTCCATTTATCTTTCATGGTATTATAGTTCATTTAGAACGGGCCAAACTCAGACGACAACGAGTTTAGAATAAACTGAACAAGAAAGTTCTCATTCACAACCATTATATTTCCAAGATCTTAAGTCTTGCTGTAATGTTTGTCATCTCAATGACATGTTCATACATAGTACGTGAACCATCAAACTTCATGGTGGCCAATGTACTCATTAATGTCCCAACAACAGACTTATCAGCTGTTTGAGAACGCTCTCCCACTAATCACATAAACTTTTCAGCGCTTTCAATTTTAGGGAAAGTTGTCTTAATACTGTTTGCAACAATCATTCTCATTTACATTAGGCTGAGTCTATCCGATCTTTCCCAATCTTTATAGTGGGTTTCTCTTCATTGCTACTAGCATCAATAATAGTAACAAACTTCTCTTCCAACATAGCAAGATCATGATCCAAAACACTAAGGTGAAATTGGATTTGTTCATTTTTGTCAAAGAAATTAAGCCCATTAAAATTGACACAGATGATATATAAGACTCCAATGAATTCAAAACATGTATTACATAATAAAATTCACATAAGTGTTTTGAGACATAAAATACATGTCATACATATAATTCATTCAAATAACGGTCAACGTATATTGATGTTCTCCTTTGGGTGATACACCAACACATAACATACAAACATAATGATGCTAATAAAAATTTTTAACATTATTTGGCAATTAAATATGCACCAATTAGTAGTATCTATTTCCTTTAGCCATATAAATAAAACTAATGATACACACAAATCGCCTACAATTATATTCATTAATTATAAGAACAACTAATCGACCTTTGGGCGATCCATAAATGCCTTATAACAATGAATTTCAATTACCCATAAACCAATAATCATATAATTTAGCATCCATTATTCTATGAGTAATTGAAATAATCATTAATTTGGAATTAAATAACCTTACAAATTTGACCACTTTGGTGACTAACAAATTTAACATACATTTAATTCCAACCAAGTATAATTGAAATAATCATTAATTTGGAATTAAATAACCTTACAAATTTGACCACTTTGGTGACTAACAAATTCAACATACATTTAATTTCAATCAAGTATAATTGAAATATTCATTAATTTGGAATTAAATAACCTTACAAATTTGGCCACTTTGGTTACTAACAAATTCAACATACATTTAATTCCAACTAAGTATAATTGAAATAATCATTAATTTGGAATTAAGTAACCTTACAAATTTGATCACTTTGGTGACTAACAAATTCAACATACATTTAATTCCAACCAAATATATATGGTCTGCACATACTTATTGCTATTGGCACTTCATAACTATTTTATTAATTTCATTCCATGCCATAAAATAATATTTGCATTTATTTGTGTTTTACATTCAAACACGTTCAAGCAAATATATAGCATATACATATATTTACTGTTACCAATAATTTCAAAACATTCACATTAATTTAATTAAAGAACATGAACTTTCAATCCTTTAATCACGTTTAATAATCATTTTCGGGGAAAAAATGGCAAGTGGAATTGGAAATAACAAACATAAGGTTGCAAATAGCAATTTCCAACATTTCCTATTCTTCCCTGCAAATGTACCTGCGCCGCAGCTTTTCAAAGAAGGAATGAAGAGGACTGGCGCATTCTCAAAAACATGAAACTTACTTTCTCCATAGAAATTAAAATTTGAAGGGATTGCCTTTTCAAAACATTGAATTAAAAGCAACAGTACGTACACCACGCAACTTTTCAAATAATCTTTCTCCAAAATGTAATTGCAATATTTTATTATTATTATAATACATAATTGTGATCTTCAATTCCAAACATGAATTTGAAGTACAACAAAAGGTCATTCATGACTTTCTTTCTCCAAATTAGAATTTAACAATAATAAAATATTGTCAATAAAACAATACATGCAACGGAAAATAAAATTCCTAAATTTCATAAATAAGGTTGATACATAATTGAGAGAAATTAAATTATTCCTAAATTTCATAATTAGGGTTCATTCATAGTTAGGAAAAATTAAATCATTCTTGAAGAATTATAAATTTCATAACACATGCTCTCATACCACATGTAAAAATTCTTAAGGGGTTTCCTAGACTATCAATTATAGGAAACAATAGGATTTCGAAACCTATGATTCGCATAAACAATCAATAAACAATAGATAATGATGTGTACTTTTCTCCATATGAAGACTTATACCTTTCTACATAGGAACTTTTCTCCGGTGCACCTTGATTCTTGAAAGATGAGAGAAATAAGATTTCACTTCGTTTGACCTTTCTTTCTGTCTCTCTTCATTCGTGATGACTATGAGTGAGAGAACACTTTTATGTCAAGAAGGAGACCTTATTTCACGTTAATGGGTATTAAACTCCTTTTATAACCATTATTTTCATCAAATATAGCTCTAGAAACTTCTTCTATTAAACCTAATTACAATTTAACCCTTAATCATTAATTATTTACTTATTAGTCCCTACATAAGTCACATGTCTTTCACATGAGACATTAATTCTAACATCATGAACATCTCTGCCAAGTATGATTCTACGAAGACACATTTTTTGGACTGATTTCAGTGTTCTTATTAACTAACTTTGTTGATTTTAGTTGATAATTTGAGAGTTATTCATATTAGAGCTTAGTTTATTTTTATCGGTTGGTAAAGTGAAGAAAAAATGAGAATGCATAAAAATTAAATAAATATAAGAGAAAATGGAAAACAAAAATAATTTTAAAAAAAACTTTTGTCTTTCTTTCCTTTTTTTTTTATTCCAACCAAATTAAAAAAATTTGCATGAGTATTTATGTTTTCTCTCCTCTATTTTTCTCTTCAGTATACTGTAGTTCAAAGATATTATAAGTGAACACAACTTTCAACTTACTGTTGACAATGATAAAACAAAATTATTTATAACAATAGTATTCTTATAGTATGACTTATCTTTTATATATATATATATATATATATATATATATATATATATATATATATATACACAAAAGTATGACGCATATTATTATCACAAATAATTTTATTTTATTAAATATCCTATCATAATAGAAATTTTGCTCTATTAATTAAATTTTATGACGCACCCGAAAATGTATATCTAACTAACATTATGTAAAGATAAGTCATACTTGTAGATGGCGTTGATGCTGATCTATATAATATGGATAGAGTTTAATTTATGACGCACCTGAAAATGTATATCTAACTAACACTATGTAAAGATCTTTAAGTTCTATGACAGCACCTTTAAGTTAATATAGAAATATGCACTATTAATCATC